>NC_057766.1:39505649-39805649 GCF_010389155.1 Erigeron canadensis
CCGGTAAAAACCGGCATGACCAAGGAAGCTTCTAACCGACTTAACATTTGTAGGTGGAGGTAATTTGCTTATTACATCAATTTTAGCTTTGTCTACCTCTAACCCTTCTCTAGAAACTTTATGTCCCAAAACAATACCCTCCTTGACCATGAAATGACATTTCTCCCAATTCAAAACCAAATGTGCCCGCTCACACCTTTCCAACATTTTGTCAAGACTCTTCAAACAATTTTCAAATGAACTACCAAACACAGAAAAATCATCCATAAAGACTTCCATGGAAGTTTCTAGCATATCCTGAAAGATTGCATTCATGCAACGTTGGAAAGTACCGGGTGCATTACAAAGACCGAAAGGCATCCTCCTATAGGCATAAGTGCCATAGGGACAAGTAAAGGTGGTCTTTTCTTGGTCTTTCGGGTCTATGGGTATTTGGAAATACCCAGAAAACCCGTCTAAAAAACAGAAATACTCGTTTCCGGCGAGCCGTTCGAGCATTTGGTCAATGAATGGTAAAGGGAAATGATCTTTGCGGGTCGCTTCATTCAATTTCCGATAATCGATGCATACCCTCCACCCCGTAACAGTTCTTGTGGGAATTAATTCATCTTTATCATTTACAACAACAGTCATCCCACCCTTTTTCGGTACACAGTGTACCGGACTTACCCATGAACTATCAGAAATGGGGAATATGATTCCCGCATCTAACAATTTCAAAACCTCTTTTTTAACAACATCCTTCATATTTGGATTCAATCTCCGTTGTCTTTGCACAACAGGTTTAACATCATCGACAAAGTTAATTGTGTGCTTACAAAATTCTGGACTTATACCCGGGATGTCGGAAATCTTCCATGCAAAGGCCTTTTTATGGGCCTTCAACACAGTAATAAGTCTAGATTTTTCATCCTCCATCAAAGAAGATGAGATAACAACCGGAAGAAGAGACGTACCTTCCAAATATGCATACTCCAAGTGATCCGGAAGTTGCTTAAGTTCCAAATCGGTGGGAGGACTTTCAACCGATGTAGGAACTCGGATACTTTCACCATTGTTGATTTCTTCGAAAGGTTCATCCTCCCGTGGAGTTTCATCAACATCAAGAGCCATGATTTCCTGCATCATTTCTTCTACCCACTCATGCTCTTCTTCACTACAAGCTAACACTGCTTGTCCATCTTCCATATCTAAGTAGTCCATAAGCTCCTTCTCCAAAGCATCTTTCTCTTCAACCACATCGACCCTGAAACACGATTCATCACAAGAGTAAGGGTGCCTAAGAGCTTTATCAACATTAAACATAACCCGGTCATTACCGACACCTAAGGAAATTTCCTTAGCTTTGACTCGGATGATGGCATCCGCGGTCATGAGGAATGGTCGGCCCAAAATTAGAGGCACATTGATGTCCGCCTCCATTTCCAAAATAACAAAATCCACCGGGAATATCAAATGACCCACCTTAATCTGCAAATTTTCCGCTATCCCCATGGGATATTGGAAAGATCTATCCGCGAGCCTAATGCTCATACGGGTTGGGGTCAATGCACCCAGAGACAACTTTTTATAAACTGAATAAGGCATTAGATTTATGCTGGCCCCAAGATCGGCCAATGCCTTGTATAACTCAAGACCAAAAGAACAAGAAATAAGAAAACTCCCTGGATCATCAAGCTTAGGAGGTATCTCGTTCTTTATTATTGCTGAAACTTCGGCACTCATGACTGCCGTCTTATCTTCTTGAAGTTTCTTCCTATCCGAAATGAGATCTTTGAGAAACTTTGCATAGTTGGGCATACCTGCAAGGAGATCAACTAATGGAACAGTAATGTTAACATTCTGAATCAGATCAACGAACTTCTTGAAGTTCGCCTTATCTTCCCTTGCTTCAACCGTTGAGGATAAGGCACCTTCGGTTTGTAAGGCTTCACGGGAGGTGCCTCATCAGTAGGTTTCTCGGCTTTCTTAGATGGAATGGCCGGGATTGGCTCCATCTCGATCTCTTCATCAACTGCAACTTCTGGTTCAATCTGCACGAGAGGAGTAACAACATTAGGTGAAACATTTGCAGAGTTATAAGAGTTACCTGCTCTCGTCGTGATTGCGTTGACTTGCTCATTTCTTGCATTCGGATGGTTGTACTTAGCTCCAGATCCTTGGCTGTTTTGTTGAGGTTTCGGGTTCTGCTGAGTGTTGCTCGGTAGGGTACCGGGCTGCCTGCTTGAGTTTCCTAGCCTTTCCAACCTAGCTTCAATATCCTGAAACGTTGCTTGAGTACTCTTCGAACTTTGCTCAAGCTTACTCGCCAACCCATCCAACCTAGTAGTCATAGCATCCCATTGAGAGGACATCTTCTCACTGGTAGCTTTCTGAGCGCCTACCAAATCTTTCATGATGTCTCTCAATTCCGAATTCGCATTTTGTTGACTGTTGAACCTACTAAACCTGCTTCCAACAAAACCAGAATATTAGCATTAAAATTGGACGAAGGATAAGAAGTACCTGATGACCGATTTTGGTAACCGGTACCCTGATTGAAGTTCCCTTGCTGATTTTGGACATAGTTAACTTCCTGAGCTGGCTTATCCGGACAATCTTCTGAATAATGCATGTCCCCACAGTAGTCACACCCATCAGCAATCACCTTGACATCCCTTTCAATGCTTTTGAATCTCACGTCTTGGTTGTCAAACCTCTCGTTCATCTGCTTCGTGAGGGCTTTGACTTCAGCAACCAAGCTTGATTCTTCACTACTCTCCAACTTTGCTACAGTCTTTCCACTAGTTCTCTTACTTACAACCTCATCACGATCGGAGAACTCTTTGGCCATATCATCTAAAATTTGTATCCTTCAGCTGGGGTGACATTGTTCAAACTACCTCCAAATGCCCCGGCTAATTCCCTTCTAGTTCTCTTTAATAACCCATCATAGAAAATTTCAACCACTGCTTCCGTGTTCAAATTGTTTCCTGGGCAATTCCTGATCATCTCCTTATATCGTTTCCAGGCATCCACTACATCTTCCCCTGGATCTTGAGTGAATGATCGGATCTTATTCTCCAACTGTCTCTGAGTCCTTATAGAGTAGAACTCATCAATGAACCCAACACGAAGCTCGTCCCATGTGGTATACAGATCATCTGGCTGCTCTTTTAACCATGCTTTAGCTCCTCCACATAAAGTGAGTGGAAAAAGCTCAAGCTTCACATTGTCATCTTGGTTCGCGCCATAGTGATAGAACCTACAAATCTTCTCGAACCTTTCCAAATGCCCATACGGATCATTATGCGTCACCCCATCGAACTTCTCCTCCTCCACACTTTTCAAATGACTTCCTTTAATAGAAAAGTTTACTCCGGTGGTTGGAAGGCGAATAGGGGTGCCCCTATTTGTGGGGACATTTCTCCTACGGTCACCGTAAAGACGGTTATTGGGGTTTTCCGGCTCTCTATCACCCATTCTCCTGGCTCTGACTGGTTGAGTTGGCTGAGGATTTTCTTTAAGAATCTCGGTTAAATCCTGATGCTCAGTTTTATCCTGATTATCTTCTTCCCTTGAACTATCACCAGTTTTGAACAAACTACTACCTTCGGAGAATTTAGGACTTAAGTGCACCCCGGACGTTGAGCCTTCCTTTGAGTAATATTTATCCAAGTCTACGTCCGGGTGGTCACGGTTTTCGGTGTTTGAAGGCTCCGTGTTGTTTAATCTGATTAAGCGTCGTCTGGCTTTCCCTGGATTAGATTGAGGACTAAGCAAAGGTCTACCAGAGGTTCTTGTGTTCATCAACTACAAAGCATCTGCACAAACACCACAAGGAAACGTTAACCGCACCAGAAACTAACAAAATGAAACTGAAACAAAAAGAAAATAAAATCTAACTATGAAAAACAATTAACTTCCTCACAATTGAATTGCAAGGGAGGATCGAATCACAAAACTAACAATTACTTAAATTAAGTCCCCGGCAGCGGCGCCAAAAACTTGATGTGCGAAATCTAGCTTTAAATTTATAACACGATTTACCGATTAATTCTGATTACTACACACTCACAGGCAGTGTACCTGATCGTATGCAGTATAGTGAATAACTGGTAAGCCGAGATCGTTCGCAAGGACTTAAACAAGCATTTGTAAAGACGTTCAATGATTCAAGTAAAATGGGGGGTTTTCGTGGCCGAATTGCCACGATGCAAATAGTCAGTTGGAAATTAGTAATCCCACAGGATTAATCGAAAAAGAGTTTATAGTTTATAACAAAAATTTAAAAGTCACCCATCTTGATTTCGCTCAACAGAATGTTAGGATTGCACATTTGATGAAGTTCAAATTCAATTTAGTGATTTAATGACCGAGACTCAAATTAATCGTTAACTCCGTACCCGTTAAGTTAACTACTTATTCGACTCTCTTATATAAACTAGGTTCGTTATTAAGACCGGTACCCCACGACGCCTTTTTATAATTTCCCTAGTTAAACAATTGTTTTGATCATTTCAGATAACAATTTTGCCTAATCGATTGTACCCAACCGTCAATCCGTCAATTCTTATCAAATATTCACTGCCCCCTACCGTACCCGTCATAGAACCAATTGCTTCTAGCAAAACAATCAAAATAACTTGTACCCAAATCCTAGTCGTCACTAAGAAACAAGCACAAATTATCCGCAATCAATAATTGAATAACAAAGAATTAATAGATTAAGTTCACGACAAAATGTTAAATCAAATCACTTGAATTAATAAATATTGTGCAATCCCCACATAATGTCTCACTCCATCAAGATGAATGAAAAGGTGATTAGCCACTCATATTGAAATACAAATAACAAAACAAAATGAAGGAATTCATCGTTACCTAGTACAAAGGATTGAACGGAAATAACGAGGATAATCCAATTGTAATATCAATCTTCCAAAATGAGAAATCTGATCAAAAGTCTCCTAAAAATGTACTTGAAACGGCTGGAAAACATAACATAGGGTTTTGGGGTGAAAAACAAGCTATTTATATGTTTCCCAAAAATAGTTGTGCAGGTGTCGACATAAGCTGCTGCGCAGCTTATAAGCTGCTGCGCAGCTCCCCTCTGACCGCGGTTGACCGTTTGACTTTCATTGACTTCGCTGGAAATTCACTAGGCAAGCTGCTGCGCAGCTTACTAAGCTGCTGCGCAGCTTGAGTCCACTGTTCTACAACTGCTGCGCAGCTTTTAAGCTGCTGCGCAGCTTGAGCTTTCTGTTTTGTAGCTGCTGCGCAGCTTTTAAGCTGCTGCGCAGCTCTCCTAGCTCCAGATTTGACTTTCGTTGACTTTTACCAAACTTCATCCAAACGACCCGGAAATCATCCGTAACCACTTATTTCACCCCAAGAATGTCGTTTTCTTCCAAAATACGCTCAAGTATCTGCTACTAACCTGAAACACTAACAGATACCATAAACGCAACAAATGTATATAAAACGACTCATTAAACATGCTAACTTAACTATATAAACCGTAGGAAATGGGTATAAAATACGACATATCACTCCCCGTGGCATAGTTATGTTTGAGTGTATCCGGGTGGAGTAACTAACCACTACACGCGCAAAGTTCAAACGGTATACTCAGTTGGATCGACTTTGTCTTTCCTTAACGACGACGATGGACCACCGAAAGGTTTGCCCATCAAGTTGGGTGTGAGGTCCCCATGTAAGGTCTTATGACCGCCTACACACAACCCCACATCGCTAAGTATGTGTTGGTCATGTCATATAGCCTACGTTCTAGGCAAAAGAAAAGTAAAGAAAAGAAAAAGAAAGACGAAAGTAAAGCTTCATGAGGTTAGGCACAATTAGGACTACGATGGATCCTAATGTGATAATTTATGAATGTTACTATAATGATGATGATTTGCTATTGCTAAATTATGTTGTAAAAAACACCATAGTAATGTGGTGATATTAAATTGTTGCAATGGTTATGTGATATTAACAACTATGAAATGTTTTTGTTAATATAAAATGAATTGGCAATGTTTTCATAAACTCATGTTATCTTACTTAGTTTTTAAAGCTAACACTTGCTCCTTTGAAAAATGTTGTTCCCTCAGGTTAAGCAGGTTGAGCTAGTGAAACACTTAGCTTGGTGAGCCGGGTAGTTGCTATGAAGAAGACATTTAGTTTTCCCGTTTAGTCATTTATGTTAGCCTTAATGATGATTGGCTACTTATAATATGACTTATGTATTGGTTATATTGGTGCCAAATCTGGATTATCTTATACTATTTTAATGATATGTATGTTGTAACACCACTTCCATAAATGAACTATCCATTAAGGGTTAATTATGTTTAAAGATTCTGTTTTCCGCATTTCTAAACGCCGTTAGGCAAAAGTTTTTGAAAATCCAGATTTTAAAATGATGGGCGTTACATCGATGCTCCTATATATATGATATACAAGACCTTTTCTGCTGTTTCTTTGATCTTTCGGGATGCATGGTTGTACATGTGGCAAGATTGGACCATCCTAGCTGCTAGTTTGGTTTGGGTGTAATTCTATGAGTTATTATACGGAGTACATTTTCTGTTCCTTTTACATCTGGGGTCATATATATATATATAATATACACCGTTATACACTTACGTGGAGATTTGGATTATTGATCACATGTGCACGAATATTGCTATGATCATATGTATGCAAGTCGATCACATGTAATCATAGCAATATTCATGCACATGTGATCAAGAATCCAAATCTCCACATAATTGTATAACGTACGGATGATAATTCATGTATTCACACAATTATAATTTAAAATCACACATAAGTTATTCATAAAATAATCAAAAAACAATTTTCATGTTAAGAATAATCATCGGTTGGGCTTGACTTGAAAAGTTCTTGAAGGTTATCGTAAAAAAAAGGTTCTCAAAATAACTTTTCACTATATATATATATCCCTAATTTTGAGAACCTATTTTTTTGTAAGAACCGTGAGAACTCTTAAATTTCATATTGGAACACATGTTTTTTTTTTCATTCACATGTGAAATGTTGTAAAAACATATGTTGTAGAATTTTTTTTTTCGAAACCTTATATATAGCCGTTTGTCACATGTGAACAAAAAACGTGAATAAATTCATTCACGAGTTCATAATTGGCTAATTTGAATGTTTCTTGAAAAAGTTTCTTCTACAACATATATTTTTATATCATTTCACTTGTGAATGAACAAAAAAAATGTGAACAAATATATAATTTAAGAGTTCTCATGGTTTTACAAAAAAAAATGGTTTTCAAAATAAGAAAACTCTCTCTATATATATATAGTAAAAAGATAAAATGAGAACCAATAAAAGGTCAATAACCGCGAGAACTAATTTTTAATTAATATGCTTTAGGGTATTATTGTCAATGACTTAATACAATTTATTTAATTAACTATTTATCTAAAAACATTCCAATATTATCTCAACCGTTTCCCATCAATCCATCATTATTCATCCTTACCCGTTATCAATACTTTTTCATCAATTAACAGTTTCATTTTTCATTCATATACAAAATCTCTCGACTTTTCACATAGAAAGGATACTGCCCTTTTCATGGTTTGGAGATATTGGGTCAAGTCTCTAGTTTTTAATGAAGACCGATTGTTCATTATGGCTTTTTTAATCATAGTTTTAGTTTACGTAGACATTAATTTCTATATTCTTCAAACTCATGTAATTAAACCATTAGTTACAGTTTCTTCACACGCTTTTGAGAAAAATACTTAAATTTTGAACCACTTTATTCCAATGTGAATAACTAAATCGACACCATGATAATATTTGTGTTCAAACTTGTGAACTCTTTGTTAAAAAAAATATATTTGTGTATCAATTAAAAGATATAATTTTGAGAAAAAATTTATGTACATATGTTAATAAGGTCATCCACATGTATGCGACTTTATAAAAATATTATTTTTTATTTATTAGCATATATACCATAAAAAATAATAATTATATGCTTGTGAATAAATTCAATCCTATGTGTATCAGTTAAAAGATATAATTTATTATATTAAAAAGTATATTTGTACACTTGTAAATAGTGTCATTCACTTACCGGCTAAAAGATATAATTTGTTATAATAAAACATTACTTGTAAAAATGATCATTCACATGTGTACTAAAATATATTTTTTTTATGATAAAAAGACTAATTTATTTTTTTTACACATGTTTACGAGTTAAATATAATCATACATTCATATAAATCATAATATATTTCATTTCATATATAATTCATTTTCACTTAAAATTTTTTATAATGGTTGTATCAATTATAAATCATAAATTAATATTAATAAAAGAAAAAGTTAGACAGTTTCAAAATAGAAATTGAAAGATCCATGGTTTTCGTAGTTTGCTCTTGTGTTCGTTTCCTTTTTCTTTTACTAGCTAATTAACCCGGGTTCAACCCGAGCATATTAATGATAGTTTTTTAAAAGCGTATGATCATTCTGTTGAAGTTGTAACGAAATGAATTGAGTCTATTCTAAAATATGTATGTGATTATTTACTACAACATTTTTTAGTTTTGCTAAACAAATGCATATAGCTACCTTTAAGCTTTTGTGTATCAAATATATTTGATGTACTTAAACAACATACATTAATATATCCGATGATATTTTTTTTAACTTAAACTTCTTAAATCAAGCTATTTATTTTTTTTATATAAGATACCTAGCATGTAAAAAAAACAATATATAGTTATATATTTTAAACTTCAAATTATTCTTTTTACTTGAAAATAAATAGAAAAATGTCTATATTTATTAAAGTTTCATCAAGACTTAAATGTAAATTATAAAGTTATATGAAAAATTAATAAAATAAATAAGATAGTGTTAAGATGGATTAATTTTTTTAAAAACTAAAATGTTGCTAAAATTATAATTTTAAATATGATGTCATAATTTCTAAAAACATTTGTAAGAAAGATTATGAGTTTGCCACATAAGAAATTTTCTACAAAAATCTTCTAGAAACAATTCTCTTTTATTTAGATAAGAGATTCCGATCATGCCATTATCACAATTTTTATTTTGTTGTCAATTAATTCCTACAAAAGATAATTACAGTAATGCCATAATTTATTTATAACCATGGATCACTTTCATCTAATGGACATTAATGGTTCTCGTAGTTCTCAACAAATATTTGGTTCTTGTAATAACTCAACTCTACTATATATATATATATATAGAGAGAGAGAGAGAGAGAGAGTAAATTACACTTTTCGTCCCTAAAGTTGACACGTTTTTCACTTTTGATCCCTAAACTTTAAAAATTACAATTTTGGCCCTAAAGTTGGCCAATTTTTTCAATAATCGTCCTTTGGCCTTACGGCGTTAAAAAATGGTCGTTAACGTACGCACGTGCTAGACACGTGAGGGCACTAATATCATTTCACCTTACACTGAGGGACGAAAAGTGAAAAAATAGCTACTTGAGGGACGAAAAATGAAAAAATAGCTATTTGAGGGACGAAAAATGAAAATCATACAAATAAATTTATTCTTTAATTCTTTCTTTTCCAAGCATCTTCTTTGATCATTTTTACCGATGAATTTTCCGACTAGACATTTATTTTCCGATGATACCTAATAAAAACTCGACTTTGAATCCAAATCTAAACCACAAACAAAATCATTTACTCAAATTCATGACATTCAAAACACAACCAATCAAACAAATTATAGTTTAAACATGTCAGTCATCTTTTTTTTTTCCTTTCTAAATTTTGATTTTAATTGAAAGGGGGGCGGTGGATGGTGGTGATTCTAGGTGGCAGCGGTTGGTTGGTGGTGATTCTAGTCGGTGGCGGTTGGTTGATGGTGAATGTAGACGGCGGTGGCTGGAGGTGACTGTAGACGGCGGTGCTTGGTGGTAATTGTAGGCAGCGGTGGCTGGTGTTGATTGTAGGCGGTGGTGGCTGGTGTTGATTGTAGGCGGTGGTGGCTGGTGTTGATTATAGTGGTAGTGGCTGGTGGTAATTATAGGCGGCGGTGGGTGGCAGTGGCTCGTGGTGGTTATAGACGGCGGTGGCTGGTGTTGGTTATAGACGGCGGTGGCTGCCAGCGACGGCTGTTGTTGGTTGTTATTAGGTAGTGGTGATTGGAGAGGCTTGGAGGTAAAGGGGAAATAAATGTCTAGTCGGAAAATTGCATCGGAAAAGAAAGAATGGAAGAATAAATTTATTTGTATGATTTTCATTTTTCGTCCCTCAAGTAGCTATTTTTTCACTTTTCGTCCCTCATGTAGCTATTTTTTCACTTTTCGTCCCTCGGTGTAACATGATATGACATTAGTGCCCTCACGTGTCTAGCACGTGCGTACGTTAACGGCCATTTTTTAACGCCGTAAGGCCAAAGGATGATTATTGAAAAAATTGGCCAACTTTAGGGTCAAAAATGTAATTTTTAAAGTTTAGGGATCAAAAGTGAAAAACGTGTCAACTTGGAAGTTATCTTTCCATTCAAATTTGTTACATCTGGTATATTAATTATGTGTCATAACATACGAGAGCAAGTACCCGTGTTTTGCGGCAGTGAGATGATGGGGTGATAGGTCATAGGAGGTGATAGCTCATAGAGTGTGATAACCAAATGCCTTAGCCGAACGGGCTTCACCATTGGATTTAAAAATTCGTCGAAAGTATATCAAATGACATCTCTAATGAAAGAGCATTCAATTTTAATAACACTCATATAAGTTTTATGATTTATCGATGCATAATTTTTAAGATAAAAGATTTTGAATGAATTAGATGAATAAATGATTTATGGAGGAGGAAGAAAAATGATTTGTTGAGATTTGAAGAGAAACAAAGAGTAATATAGTTATTTTAAGTAAATATAGATTTGATATGTGAGGCATTTTGAGGAAAAGAATTGTTCAATAGGAAACTAGTTTTTTTTTGTAAAAATTGGAAAACAAATCTGGACCATCCAAAAATGTTGATCTATGACCCAGATTCTTCCATCCTCTTCCATGTTGTTGTTGCTGTTGCTCCTCTCCACCATCAATTCCGACCACGACCACCACCATCATCATCATCTACAACCACTAGTCGTCCTCCTTCAGTGATGGAGACGGCGACCACCAGATCTGTCTCTCTCCTCTTCCGGCGCCGACAGCAAGGGCGAAGCCCGTACCGTATCAAACCGCCACCATCTCTTAGATCGTCTCCCATCAAATCCATACAATTCTCATATGCGTCTCGTGACAACCAGTTTAGAACGGATGAGGGCGACGCCTGTACCATATCCACTGGAAAACGAACGACGACAGTGGCGGTGGCGGCGGCTGATCGAAAAACGATGGCCAGAGACAGTGGACGGTGGTGGAGGAAATGAAAAACGGGAATACAAAGGGGAGGAAGTAAAGAGAAAGTGGGTCTTGATCTTAGAATTGGATTGTGGAGATTTGTTTTCTAGTTTTCACCATTTTTCTAGTTTTCAAATGATTATAACCCTATCCCACGGTCTTGTTTCCTTGAAAACTACATCTGCTTAGTAATCATTGGCGTCAACACGGGGGCAATAATACATGTTAATTTCTACAAGAGATTAATATTGGCGTCAGGTCATTATTCTAAAGAGTTTAACAACAATGATTATTCATTACCGTAGAAAAAAATTTTATTTGATCGATGTTAGTAAATGAATATATTTGTGTACTAAAGTAACTTTACACAGAAGTAATTAATTAATTATGTAATGACAGTATATGAAGTCCTTTTTTTTGAAGATTCAGACGGTATACGACATCGAGGAAACCTCACCGTAAAATGGTGAAGCCTTGCACGTACTCTAGCCAACAAGATGTTGACCATGAGCCGTTACAAGTACTTAGAGAAAAAATCCCAAGGTTTTGTCATCCATAGTGATCGAATTCAAGACCTTGAGTAAAATTGAGAGTGTTTTAATTTGACCAACTGGGCTAACCTTCATTAGCAAAAATGATCTAATGGTAAAAAGGTTTTTTTTTTTGTAATAAGTCTATCATTATCCTAAACATATTTAAGATGACACAAAGATATTTAATTTTCATTTATCGTGATAAGAGTTTCTTATCGAGGTTTTTAATTGGGAATATATTATATGAGAAACTCTTTAATATGCACCGATTAAGAAATTATAAAAAATTTTGATATTCAAAATAAGTCATACTTTAAAAAAAAACCATTTAGAAAATTGTATTATAAAAGGAGAATGATATATCTATTATAATTATTAGTCATTTACAATAAATATACATATTTTACTGTATAGTTTACAACAGTATAAAACATGTATTATTGGGTTTATCATTTCTAAGTATAAAAATGTGACGAGTCAAAATCATGATGAGAATCTTTTACTGTGGAAAAGTGGGAAGAACATAGTAGGGTTGATACCAATACAACAAGGTAGTCAGTTTTTGCGAAATATTCTTGTCTACCCTTTTGTTTCATCTACCTTTATTTTTGCTCCTTCAATTCCAATTTTCCATATATCCATCTAATCATTTAACTTAACTTTTTTTACATGTTGTATATATTCTACTATTTTAGATTTCTAGTACATTCATTTATTTATTCTTAAGGCAGTATTTTCAGTAGTAAATATGTGGAATAATTACTAGATGTGGCAAAAAGATGGAAAGATACAAAATGGGAGGTGATATTTGTATCACAAGTTTTGGTATATCTACCGCCATTATACATCACCAACTTGTACAGTCAGCTATAAAACTTATACATTGTGGTAGATGAATCAAAACTGTAGTACGTTTATCATTTCGATCCCATACCTAATGCCTAGCCATTCAGGATATACCAAAAAGTACACATTTGGAATGCACAACAGATGAATGCATATAAATATAACATTGACGCATGGTTAATGTTTGAAAGTAACACCGTGTAATGTATGTCATAGTTGTCTAACAAAGAAAATTATATGGATGTTATGTTACAAAGTTGATTTACTCTCTAATATACATAATTACATAAGCATTTAACATGTTATTCTATATGATGTTTTTTTGTTTTGGTTGAAAAGAGATTTTTTTTTCAAATTAAAATATACATTCAGAAAAATATAATGTGAATAATTTGTGGATGACAGGTTTTAACCATATATTTTGCCAAAACTTTAAGAAATGTGCTTTTATAACTAGATATAGTAATATCAAGGGATTAGTTTCCACGAATGTAAGAAACTCTGAACGAATGTCTATAGTAGGAAATAACTAAAGTTGTGTGTATTGTATGTAAACAACTTTGAAATAATGTTTATTGTATGTAAGAATTTCGTTCCAACCAATTAAAATCTGACAAGTGGCACCTGTATATGGTTGCCACGTATGTTTTTTTACATACAATAAACATTTTTTCAAGTTGCTTACATACAATACACATAACTTTAGTTTTTTTCCTACTATAGACATTTGGTCAAAGATAGTTACATTTTCAAGAAACTAATCCCTAATATTAAGGGTAACATAGAAAGAACAACTATGATAGTATATCCCAACTAGTCGCGTTGTAACATCATAATTTCCTTGAACAACCAAATGAAATTTTGAAATTTGAAGAATAGTACGAAGCAGTTAATTAACCCTATGCGATTTAACGGATGATACGAATCGACGGAATTGTTTATAACAAAAACACAAATTATCTGACTCCTTAATAAAGCAACCTCCTTGTTAAATATTTCTGTCTTTGAAATACATTTTTTGCCATTAGACTTTTTTGTTTTTTTTCTTTACGTAACTACCCAAAATCCCTAATAAAGCAGATCGTCTTCCCCAATACTGTCGTCGCATTGCGCGGGTACCATGCTCGTGTAAGATGAAGTATATAGGGTAACTACAGAAAATATTTTAGTAACTGCATAAATGGTCCCTATGATTTACCACTTGTTGTACGCCCCATCCCTCGTCCTACATTTTATCATGAACATGAACCATCCCTCTCATCAACTCCATCTAATATTCTCTTGGGCTCTTGGCTCAGCGCTTTTCTCTGCATTTTTGGCCTTCCCACCTGAATTAAATGTTCTGGTGGTAACATAGTATAATTGGACTACGCCATGGGGCAAACATCAAAACAAACACAATTTACACAATATCTTTTTATTTTTTCTGCCATATCATTAGCTTTTATAGCACAAAATGTTATCAACCAATAGATACGACTACATTCACAACACAAAATAAATACTCGTATAATATAATAAAATTAAATATATTTTATTTTCATATTGCTTCAAATTAATGAGAGGATATATAGCACATGTACTAAGCAATGTGGTTTAGATCAGTGGTAAACATCCTGACGTCTGGAGACAAAAGTCAAAAGTTCAATCCTCATCCCATGCAAAAGGAGGAGGTCCTTTTTAATCATTTAGCCTCTCAACATAATAGAGGTAAGGTCTGTCTACATCTTAACAACCATCATACACCGTTGAGGTATTAAGCCTTAAAATCGCAAAAGGCAGCAGTGAGCAGTTTCTTTATATAGTACATGTATCGCAAACAATATACAGTTTGAGTGACGCTGTTCTCACAACCGAGAGACTCTTGTATACATTTTATGAACTTTAAGGGGCGTGCATAATTTTTTTTAACCTTTAATTCAATTGCTAGGATACGCATTATTTCCTCAATTCATATATTTTAATTTTGTATAATTGTTGGTCATCAGTTCATCACCATGTTATAACTAGATTAATACCCGGTCGGTGACCGGGTTACCAAGTAAACTTATATATATATATATATATAGAGAGAGAGAGAGAGAGACGATTTGATATATATCAATGTTTTCAATAGTTGACCTTACCCAAATTCCACTTGAAACCCACCCGGGAAAAATTGGTTAAGGTTATAAAATCTTGACCCGGTAATCTGTCAACTTAGTTTTTTTGGGTAGGGGTAGAAGTCGGTGTCGGGTTGACCTCTTGGGTTAATAGGTCAACCCACCAACCCAAAGATATTTTAAATTTATATAAATATTTTAAATAAGTCGACCCACTGACTCATTTGATCTGACAGCCTACAACCCATTTTGCTGGAAATTAATATGTCAACCCACCAACCATATGACCTGAAATCAACTCATCAAACCATTTAACCATCAACCTAATTTTTTTTGATTGGTGGTTCGGTTTGAGATGACAGGTTTTGGTTGAGATTTTCAAGTCGATTTTGCTATTAGGTCGGGTTCGGGTTGAGTATTTTCAACCCGTCAACCCGTTTACCTGAACTTCATATAATTATATTATATTGATGGGTGGGGGTAGGCGTCGATGGCGATGTCGGTGTCGGGTTGACTTTTTGGGTTAATAGGGCACCAGCCAATCCAAAAACATTTTAAATTTTAAATATTTTAAATTAGTCAAGCCACCAACTCATTTGATCTTACAACCCATGACCCAATTTACTTAAAATCAATATGTCATTTGCACCAACCATATGACTCGAAATACCCACCAAACAATTTAATCCACCAACCCGATATTTTATAGATAGGTGGTTCAGTTTAGGCTGACAGGTTTTGGTTGAGATTTTCAAGTCGACTTTGATATTAGGTTAACTTCGGGTTAGGTATTTTTAACCTGTCAACTTGTTCACCCAAATCTGATATAATTATACTATAGTTATAATTTAAAATTTAAATCTATATGGATTAAAATACAATTTAAATCATTTTTTTTATTAATTAACAATAAGCTTGATACAAAATACATATTAAAGACTTTCAATTGTAAACTTAATAGACAAATATACAAGAATATAACCGTGAAAAGCTTTTCTAATTAAACATAACACAAATAATAAATGAGGAAGTTAAATTAAAAATTTAATTAAATATACAAGTTAGATGGAAAAAAAAGAGGCGTATTTTCTGTTTTACCCACAATTAACGTGGACCTCACATGGATATCCAATACAGATTGTGTAACATGATTACAAAAATAATACATTTAATAAAATTTAAAATGTTACCATATTTAAAATAGTCAAAGTTAACTTTTTATTTCAATGGTTAAGATTAAGTTGTGTTTTATTTTCAATGGATTTAATTAAAAGTTAGATTTATTTTTTTCTCTTAGCTCTACCAACAATATATATATATATAAAATATAATTTCCGTTGCACTGTACGGATTTAGCATGCTTATATATATATATATATCATTATCAATTAATGTAAAGCATGGTTTCTATATTGTATCCATGTTTCTCTTTGATGCTTAAACTTGATAGTATACTTTTAACATGTAAAATTGTAATAGAAACCCACATAAAAAATATTACATTAATGTTCAATAGTTCTTCGTAGTGGTAAACGTAGTTTGGACTTTGGAGTGATGGATTGAAATCTAAAACGCGTTTTGAAAGTTTGGTTAAATAACACAAAGTAATTGTCAAGAAGTCTTGACATTAAAAGGTTACCATATATAGAATAGGCAAATTTAACTTTTAGTTTAGATGGTTGAGATTTATTTGTTTATTAATTTCAATGGCTAAGATCATGTTACAAATATATTTTTTTCTCTTTGCTAGTTATGGGAACCATAAATATATATAATATATAATATATGTTATCTATATGTAGGCGAAGTTTGAGTATACGATATATAATCTTTACTTTAGTTGCTTATTTTAAATGTTTTTCTTATTTGTTTTAGAATGAACTGGATTATTTTTCCGCGTAATACGCGGGATAAATGTATTAAGTTATCAAAATAAGATAATTAATAGTTATAGATAAGACATTTATAATTGTATCGAAGAAGATTATTAGGATATGTATGTTATATTTTTGTATAATAACATTGTAAAGTTAAACATATATATACTACATGCTGAAAAATGATATTATTATTATTTGAAATTGGTTTTTATTTTCTATAGCTCGTAGGATATGTTTGTTATAGGTTTGTATAATGATGATATAGAATTAAATATTAATTAAGCATGTCTATTCAGTGTAATAATAAAGTTTTCAAGAAACATATCATCTTATTCTTTATACAAAATCAAAAATCAGATTACTAAATAAGTAAGTTCAAATAACAATATGTATCTACTCCATAATAAAGCAACATGAATTTCACGATAAGGTTTAAATTACAATGCCAAAATCATCATTAAATACTAAAAAGAATGTTCATAATAAAAACAACACACAATTATAGAGATATATAGTAGTTATATGGTTCTGGTTCATTTAAAAAAAGTATACTAAGACCGATAAAACAATCCTTCATTAAAAAATTCAATCTTTTTTTTATGAATTGTCGTGCATCAATATTACCGTGATTCAATGGTCAAAATCTTATCTTATTTATATTACCTTAATAATACCATTACAATAGCTAATCTCATCATTATATACACATTTGTTCGATGTCAATTTTACCATTATTTTTATGATAGACGTTTAAAATGTAATTGTGTGAAAAAATATTATGGTGCATTATAGTTAAAATAAAAAATGAAAATATGGTTGTATAGTTAATTTAACATGTGTATTATCAAAAGTGAAATTTACTTAGAGCAAACTAAGATACGGATATCACACTTATCTTGGAATAGATAAGATAATAGTTTATTTAAAATGAAAAACAATAATATATTTGTATATTAATCGATAGCAGTAATGATTTAGTTTTTCCACATATAATTTAAAGGTTTAAAGTCAATAAGTGTATTGTACCTTTTTTTAATTGTTTCTTGATGATGTACTTATATATTATTCAACTATGTCATTTTATTCTTATTTTTTAAAGGCCCGTGATATTTTTGCTTAAATTTATGTGAAATTGAGAGACATGGGTTCGATCTTTAAGAGTATCTAAATCATGTGATTATTCAGTAAAAGTATTTTATCGACATTATAACCCTTACAGTTGAGATGATAATAATCCAATGTAAATCCAGGAACAATATGTCCTCCTTTATCCCTTTTTTCTTATCTTTTAATTTTGAAAATTTAGAAAAAGATTTTATGATCTGAAATATAACTTTAAGTAAAAAAATATATTACGGTATCTTTTTTTATTTTCTTATTATCTTTATTACAAATTATTTCTAAAATGATTTGATCATATCTTTTGTTCATTCAAATTTTCTATGAAATGTCACCATCCTAAAATTTATCATCATTAATTAATATAAATGCACTCTAAAAAGATATATATCATGGTACCATAAAACAATTACGACTAAAGACTAATAATAATAATAACAATAATAAAAATTTAATATAAAAGGTTAAAGAATCAAACGTAGGAAAAGAAAGAAAGTAATTATTAATAGAAGATGAAATCATAAAAAAAGTTAATAGTTAAATTGATAGATGATACATAAATAATAATAATAATAATAATAATAATAATAATAATAATAATAATAATAAGATTAGTAAACATAAGAAAAAACACAGTCTAAAAAATAACAAAGTTAAAAATAGTTTAACAATTTTTTTTAGATTAGAAGACATAGGGAAAAAAAGCTTAGAATGAAAAAAATTCCTTGAAGACAAAAAATATACGGTAATTATTAATTGTAGGATATATGAAAACCACTGAATGAGATTTTATAGGATATGATATAATTAATAATTAATTGATTGGAAAGAAATAAGTCATATTGAACGTGCATAAAAGGAAAGATAAGAAACTAATCTAATGGATAGAAATCATTTTTCTTTATCATCCAACGGTTGTACCTTAATTAAAAAAGAATTTAAGTGGCTGGTTTATAGTTATTGGGAGATTGATTTTTGGATGAAAATATTTAGATAGTATGATCACGAAGACTTTAATTAAATATATATACTAAGAAAACGAATGTAATCATAATTAAAAGTAGTCAAAGTTTTGAAAATGTGGAAGAGTTGTCCAAAGTAGTTTTGGTCAAAAATAAGACTTTTATAAGCTATGATTTAACATAAAAACTCTGCGAAATTTCAAACGAAATCATAAGGCACCAAACATGGGACATCATCTGTATATCGTATTGTCTAAAGTTATCATTAACACATGTATCATGCAATATATGTGCACTGCATGGTAACCGCAACTAAACATATAAAAACAAACGAGAGAAAGTACCTATACGTTGTGGTGGTGAGATGGTGAGGGTGATAGGTCCAGGGCCGGCCCAAACTAATATCTAGGTCAAGCAGGTGCTTGAGGTCCCCATATATCATAGGCCCCCAATTTATACTTCATTCTATATTATATCAGTTAATTAAAAAAAACATAACAGACTCACGGCCTCACAATCACGCTCTCAAATCCCTCAATTCTAACCCTAAATCCTTGAAAATTGAAAGAATTTCTCTCTCCCAATTATGATGTTACCGTTCTTGTCTGATGATTATGGAGAAATCGAAGGGCCTCCAAATTCAACTATAAATCTGGGTAAGTTTATTCTCCTATTCACTAATTCTCTATTCTTCAAAAATCATTCTCTAATGTTCTTACTTCTTATGCTATAAATTCTGTTTTGGTGTAGATTATGAGCCTGAATTAGCAATTAAAATGAGAGACTTTAATATTCATCAATATTTGTCATTAAATTATTTCTGTGAACGGTGAACCAACGGCGGCGCCACCACAGTCATTCGGTCAACCATCACTCCACCAACGCAGTGGGCCAGCAGCAGAACGACACCACCAGGCTCCACTAACCAGGTTCACTTTAACCTATTGTAATTTTTTTTATTTTTATGTTAATGAATGCGTGAATTTGAATTTTCTGATTTATTCCTATTTAATTTTAGTTGTTTACTTTGTGAATCTGTGATTTTTGTGAAATAGTGACTTCTAACTTTCTTTATTGATTGTCAATGTCGAATCGAATCCGTAACTACGAATGTGGTAATTCGAAAAGAATTAAAAAGTTAAAAAGAGAGGCTTTTATAGAATCTCAAAAAGGAGCTTTACTGAATTTTATAAAACCTGTTAATGAAAATGTTAATGATAACGAAAATGCTAATCTTGATGCTCCTTTTGATGAAAATGCTAATGTACACGTTAATCTTGATGAAAATGATGTTGATGCTAATCTTGATGAAATTGATATTGATGCTAATCTTGATGAAAATGATAATGTTGGCGTCAATCTTGATTTTGATGTTAATCTTGATGAGAATGCTAATGTTGATACTAACCTTGATGAAAATGGTGTTGATGATAATCTTGACGAGAATGCTAATGTTGATGTTAATCTTGATGAGAATGCTAATGTTGATGTTAATCTTGATGAGAATGCTAATGTTGATGTTAATCTTGATGAAAATGATGTTGATGTTAATCTTGATAAGAACGCTAATGTTGACGCTAATCTTGATCAAAATGCTACTATTTATGAACCTAGTAATTGGAATAATATTAATAATAACTTAAGAGATTTATTAGTTCAAAAAGGTCCTATAATGTTTAAAAATTTTCAAGGTCCAAAGGATGAACACTTAAGATTTTTTAGTTCTTCTTACTATGTGCTAGATTTACCAAATGGAGAAAAATTTGAAAGAAAGTGGTTGGCTTATTCTAAAGTGTTAGATAGAGTATTTTGTTTTTGTTGTAAGTTATTTGATGTTAATCAATGTCCAAGTAAACTTGCAAGTGAGGGTTATAATGATTGGAGAAATATTCATGTTGCTTTAAAAAAATCATGAAAAGAGTAAAGTACACATTATAAATATGAGAAAATGGTATGATTTAGAGCTAAGATTGATGAAAAATAAAACAATCGATAAACAAACTCAAGATCTTATAAATAAAGAAAAAGAACATTGGAGAGGTGTACTAAAAAGACTTTTTGCCCTTGTAAAGAATATAGGAAAGAATAATTTAACATTTCGTGAAAAAAATGAAAACTATATGAAGAAGAGAATGGCATCTTTTTGAGCTTTGTTGAAATGCTTGCCGAAATTGATCTGGTAATGAAAGAACATGTTAGACGTACAAAAAACAAGGAAATTCATAACCATTACCTTGGTCATAACACACAATGAATTAATTAGCTTACTAGCAAGTGAAGTTAAAAATAAAATTGTTCAAAAAGTAAAAGAAGCTAGATATTTTTCTATTATACTTGATTGCACTCTAGATGTAAGTCATAAAGAACAAATGTCAATTATTATTCGATTTTTAGATATTTCCTCAACTCCAATTGAAGTAAGAGAATATTTTTTAGTATTTTTAGTAGTAAATGATACAACCGGTAAAGGTCTTTTTGACACTATTATTGCTGAAATTAATAAATTAGGACTTGATATAAGTATTATTAGAGGTCAAGGTTATGATAATGGATCTAATATGAAAGGGAAACATCAAGGAGTCCAAAAACGCTTGTTAGATATTAACCCCAGAGCCTTTTATACTCCTTGTGGGTGTCATATTTAAATCTAGTTATTTGTGATATAGTTAAGTCGTGTAGAAAAGCAAGTGAATTTTTTGGACATATACAACGTATATATAATATATTTGCTTCTTCAACTCAAAGGTGGGATGTACTACTTGAACATATACCAAAATTGACTCTTAAATCCTTATCACAAACACGTTGGGAAAGTCGGGTAGAAAGTGTTAAGGCAATTATATCTCAAACACCACAAATAAGAGAAGCGTTGTTGAAAATATGTGATGATTTTGACTCGAAAACTCTAGGTAATGCTAAAGGCTTAGTAGATAATGAATTTGAAAACTTTGAATTTCTTTTAGGATTGGTTATTTGGTATAATGTTTTGTTTGCTATTAATTCAGTTAGTAAATTTTTACAAGCAAAAAACGTATGTATTGGTGATGCTATAGAGAAATTGGTTATGCTTTTGTGTTATTTTGAAGATTATAGAGAAAATGGATTTGAAAAGGCTATGGTTGAGGCATGCTAAGTAACTAGGCCCCCAAAATTGATCTCGTTTAAGGCCACCAAAATACTTGAGCCGGCACTGGATAGGTCATAGGAGGTGATAAATCATAGAGTGTGATAGCCAAATGCCTTAGCCGTACAGGTTCTGCCCTTAGATTTAAAAATTCGTCGAAAATATATCGAATGACATCCCCAATGAAAGAACATGAAATTTTAAAAACACCCATATAACTTTTATAAATTAATATACGTTTTTTGAGATAAATTTTTTTTAATGAATTAGATGAATAAAATGGTTTATGCAGGAGAGAAAAAAAAATTGTGGTTGGGATTTGAGAAAAAGAGAGGAAAATATGTGGTTGAGATTTAAAGGTATTATAGGTATATTAGGTAGAGATGTTTAAATTAGTGAATAAAAAAAAAGGTAATTTAAATGGTTTAAAGTTATAATTTAAGATTTAGAAAAAAGGGTTTCTCTATTATATAGGAGTAAAAATAAAGATAAAGTTATTAAAAACAAACATAATAAATGTCTTTAATTATAAAACATATACTCCGTATCTCAAATCTTATGGATTCTTGTTCGCCACTATATATGTTGTATATTCGTCAAGTTACGAACTTACGATGACGTGATCAACTGTGGTGTTTAAACCACGTTATAACGAAGAAAGTTAAATGATATGTTATTGTGGGAATTGAATAAGAAAAACACGAGTATATAAACATGTTTAAAGAAAATCATGTTTTAATTATATTGGTCAAATAGATGTGTTATTGTAATATACCCAAAAAATGATGCATTTTTAGTTATAACATGTATAAAATTTTATAGTCTACCCGTTTCATTTATATCGGCCGACGGCCATCAATAAAAAAAACTTTAAGATCTATAATATAATTAAATTGGGTACACTTGGCATACCTAATCCCCCTCTTTTAGTTTAAGACTCTTTCTTTATTAATCCTTTATTTTTTAATATTTATATTTATATTTATATAATAAAAAATGACATACCTATAATAAAAAAAACTTATAAAACAATCTATATTATTATTATTATTATTATTATTATTATTATTATTATTATATAGAGTTAATTTTCATATGTTTCTTCTTTAGTTTTCGTATTGATTAAGTTGTGATATTGGTCATAAACTTTTTGTTTCTCTTTTTATTAAAGTTGGGGAAAAAAAAGGTAAACTGTAATCAATATTTATATGGAGTTAATTTTCATATGTTTCTTTTTTAACTTTCGTATTTGATTAAGTTGTGATATTGCTCATACATTGTTTGTTTCTTTTTTTATTTAACTAAAGTTGAAGAAAAAAAAAAGTAAACTGGAATCAATATTTATGTGGAGTTAATTTTCATATTTTTCCCCTTTAGCTTTCGTATTGATTAAGTTGTGATATTGGTATACACTTTTTGTTTCCCCGTTTATTTAACTAAAGTTGAAAAAAAAGGTAAACTGGAATCAATATTTATATGGAACTAATTTTCATATGTTTCTTCTTTAGCTTTCGTATTCATTAAGTTGTGATATTGGTCATACATTTTTTGTTTCTCCGTTTATTTAACTAAAGTTGCAAAAGAAGGGGTAAATTGTGATCAATATTTATATGAGATTAATTTTCATATGTTTCTTCTTTAGCTTTCGTATTAATTAAGTTGTGATATGGGTCATACACTTTTTGTTTCACAATTATTATTATTATTAGATTTATATATTTTAAAACTACCCGTCCAATGGACGGGCCTGAACACTAATATAATATATTTGATGTGAAAGTCGATTAATAAAAAAAACTCTTTTACCTTAGTTGACTTTCTAAAATGAAACTTTCAAGATTTGGATAAAGTTTTACATGAAAGATTACTTTTTTTTTCTGAACAAACTAGATTATAACCCCGCGTAATACGCGATATATATATATATAATTAATGACATGTTAAACAGGGTAAAAATTGAACCACTAAAAAAGCGTGAAGTTAGATTGATGGTCGTTGAGATTTCGGTTTAATGGTGACCGGCCGGTTGGAAAATGGATACATCATCTATTAGATGTCTCACTAAGTAATGTTTCTGTTTAATTGGATGTCTTTCATACATCCAAATATGTTTGTATTGTCATTGTACTTGAGCTTTAACGTTTTGCTTGAATAATTTAGTTATTTACAAAATTTACTAACCAATTTATTTACCAATCTATGCACAATAAATGTTGTGCTAATCTAACTTAAACTTATGCATAATATATTTACGATTTTCGTATAACTATTTTTTTGATACATAATTGTGATAGTTTATTATAGATTTGGTTTTTTTTTCTCTAGTTTTTCATTAATTCAAAAATCGTTGAGTAATTATTGAAAAGTTATGTCAATATATGTATCGTACAGATTAAAATGAAAATTTTATTAAAAAAAAGTGAAAAATTGATTTTAACGATGCAAAAATGATATAAAATTTAAAAAATATTAGTTTCCATAAATATATCATTAAATAACATTAATAAATAATGTCTACAAATTTATATAAGGAAAATAATAATTATTATTTAATTTATTAAATTAAAATTAAATCTAAAAAAGTTAAAAAAGGTATATAACATCATCGTTTTGATCTAATGACTATAATTAAAATTTAAACTTTATATAAATGTCCAAACTTCTCGATTTTAGAATTAAGGTTTCCCTTTTATATATATTTAGAGATAAATATAGTAATGATAGGCAATAGAAAGAAGACATAAAGATTAACTGTATTAGATTCTACGACATACAATGCATGTATTTATTTTGAGTAATTTTGACATTTGGATTAAAATCAAAGGTCAAGATCTAAATATCAATTTTTGATCTTGACCATTGATTTTAATCCAAAGGTCAAAATTCACAACTTTACTAATAAAGTTACTTACAGTTTTAGAGAATCTCAATTCATTTATAAATCCTTATAAAGCAAATTGACTTTCTCTATTTTAAGAGATCCAACATTTTTTTATACTTAAAAATTAAAATACCTTTAACCTTAAACAACCCTAATATCTATACTCCTCTACCCTTTTTTTTGTTACATTAATTATCACACCTCTATCGCTATCGCTACTACCGCCGCAATTGCGGCCAATCGTCACCGCCGCCGCCGTCTCCACCATCAACCGTCACTGTTATCACCACCTCCACCATCAACTGTCACTATTACCGCCGTCACATTGCGCGGATACTAGTCTAATAATTATAATATGAGAAGTGATATCCTCTTAAACTTTACAAAAAATATGATCACATTCCAATGTGTGAGCCTTAGTTGAGGAAACGAAAAACAACCTTGTAAAGTTGTAAATATATGAACAATCGATATTTGGGTACAAATAGTAAATGCGTTTGACGTGCTTCAAAATTGGAAGACAATGTGTACAAAAATAGCATCAAGAGACCGACAAATTGACAAAGACCACACTTTGTGGTACCAATGAATCATTGCATTATTCCTTTTTATTTTTATTTCTTGAAATTATTATTATTGAGTTTCTATAATCGCTTTCCTCCATTTCATTGTACACACTCACACATTTACACATATTAGTGATTGATAAGCAATAACTTGCTACGTGTTAACCCAAACATGATCGATATAACCAGTTAACAAACAAGTCCAATTGGTAGTGGGTTATGTCAGGTCAAACATATTATATATATGAGTCAAACATGATTTCTTCAATTATTTACTATTTTTAAGAGCATATAGTTTAACTTATACCGACTGAAATTATTTTATAGATATTTCTTTTTTTTTTTTAACGGCAAAAGTTTTATAGATATTTTTAAGTTATCGGGCCCATATATTTACCCTAAGTGTTTTTTTCCTCTTTGAACAAGCCTAAGTGTTCAATCATATCTAGATATTTACCCAAGTGCTTTTTCCCTTTGAACAAACCATAAAGATATTTTTAATTGTTTTTTTCTTCAATTTTTAGTGATTTTTAGTCACTAAGAAGTCGACACGTGACACTGGATATAGAAACCAAACTCGTCATTTTTTACCAAACTCATAAGGGTGGTGCCAATTCTAACCAATTTTGCCAATAAAGGGACAAAACACAAGAAAAAGGAAACTAATGCATGCTATTAACGGTCTGACCGTTACGGCCATATACATCGACTTCCTGGTGTCAATTCTTACCTCAAATTTTGCCATGAATATGCCAATTTTTAACAATAAATGAAGGGAAAATGATGAGAACTACGGTACTGCTGCTCTCCATTATCCTCTCCATTTTTTCATGTGATCAATTAAACAATAAATCCCCCCTGAATGTGAGGGGTAGCAACGCGATATTAAGAACGGCTGCGGTATAGATTATATGCCTATAAATGAAACTGGTAAAAATGTGTCGATTACATTTTGTGCATAATTAATCCTTCTAATTCAACAAGAGAAATGAATAAATAAAGTAAAGTGTCATCAATTAAAGATGAAACATACATAATAATGTAAAAAACTACGCCTATATATCAATATTAAGGAAAATTATTTATAAACACTCTATTAATAAAAAGAAAAAAAGGAAGAAGCAAGTGATCAAAATGTGAAGAAAAAGGACAAGTGATTTAAGGAAAAAAGCAATGCACTGTTACACTTTGTGTCAAATCATTTGTAAACTCTTTTTATAAAGAAAACACAAAAGGAATTTGATTGTTTGGTAAGTTCAACCGTAAAGTTAAGAGAAACGATACTTGTAGCACACATAATTTTATTAATTCATTACATCTATGTAGTAATACTTGTATAGTAGTATTGTGTGTGATAAATTAATTAAATTGTGTGATATAAATATCATTTTTTTACTTAATATAAACTTTAAGTTGTCCTACTTTTTAATATGGTATTGATCAGTATGTTACAGCAAATACAATTAAGTTATGGTTTAACACTTCTATAAAAATTTATGCAGGACTCGTCGACTTTTGCTTTATGCTTTGTGAGTTTGTGTTATTCTGAGCATAAAAAGACTTGACTATATCTTTCAAAAATAAAAACCGACTATATGACCATATATATGGGTGTCAAACATACTGGTGAGTAAAAATCACAAAACAAGCATTTATTTTAGTAATAGTTTCAGTTAGGCCATAACATGGATGATGTAATTTCACTTGATCAAAAATGTGAGCCTCTGCTTAACGTTCGGATCTACGTATTGTGTGCGATAATTACTTTGATAAACTCTAAATACGGTTGAATGTTATTAATATAAGAAATTTATTAAATAGTTTTTTTTTTATTATTAAAAAGACACTTGTCGCTTTAATATAGTGTCATGTGTCAATTAAAGTAAACTACAATCTTGTTTTAGTTTATTGATAGATAGCTTCCTCAACCTGTTTGATTTAGTGATTTACCAAGAGACGTCAAAAGATGAACTTCATATATATATGGGCAACTTTTTTTCAATACACGAAAGATTAATGAATGGTAACACACTAATTAACAGCGATTTCAAGATGTTTGTGCTTGTACGTACTTGCCTTTGCTGCAAACTTTTATGTGAAAAAGGTAGCTAATTAACTTTTTAGCTAAAAGAGTTATCCAAGTCTTATTTGATAAAGGGATGGCATAATTGAGATTCAGATTGATACTTGCTCATATCCTTTGTTTGATGTTGGACTTGTTATTAAAATGTCTTAGTAATCTTGGAAGCCATGTGCTAGTGATATTCTTCCAAATTGTCGCCCAACGGGTCAAAATGGTGTTTGTATGAGAAAACAGGTATCGGCATAGTTGTTAGACTCGTACGAGTCACGAGTCGACTCGTACGAGTCGAGTCAAAACAAATGGAAAACGAGGTGAATCGTTTATTAACTCGTAAAGTATCCTGACTCGAACTATGACTCGTAAAATTGGGAGTTTGACTCGTACGAGTCTGTATTTGGAACTAAAAGTGGGTGATTGACTTATGTTTTGAAACATTGGTGGAGGAAGAAAACTAGAGGAGGTTTGATGGTTTATTTTATACTTTTAGCACAATATTTGAGGAGTCTTTTTATTAGATGTACGTGATGTCTTATTAATTTATTGTTTTCTTTCTTCTATTTCTTTTTTTCTCTCCATGGATGATATACTCATTTTTTCTTACCCTTTTTTCTTCTTGTACCTGCAGAGCCCATTGAAGCATTGATGATCTTCTTCATCTTTTTAGTGAAATATTAAATACTTGGACTTGGATTGGATGTATAAGCCGTAAGGTAAATAGAATACATTCTTATTTTTTGTATAACGTTTATTATTCCTTGAATTTAAATACTTGGTTGATGACTCGATATTATATTAGTGCTCTACGTTATATTTTTGGTTGTTGATTATCGATATACTGATATACACTTTGTTTTTTCTACTGTAAGTCTTTAATCATTAGACTTTTTTTTGTATTGTTTTTATTATTATGTGATTTTAGCAATGATAAAATCAAAAGAACTAGATATTACTTGGAGTATTGTAGTAAACCCCATATTTTATTATATATATATAGAATATCCTGACTTCTACGATTCGAGTCACGAGTCGAGTTACAAATCAAAAATTAAAGATTTCGGGTTGAGTCAAAAAGTGCGAGTCAACAACTATGGGTATCGGGTTGAGAAAATAGTCATTATATATATTATATATATATTAAAAAGTAACTTGAGGTTGTGAGAACTTTTTACTGTAACTAAAAGTATAAAAATATATACACATAGTACTACTTCTTATGCATTACATGTTAAAATATTACTGTGAGAGAATTCCTACTCCCCATGCATTGCAAATTTTTAGACGGCAGGTACAACTGCACAACTCTTAAAATGCATCAAACCATATACAACATACATACATATACATACACCATCTCTTACAACAACCGTCACCGGAAAAAGTAACGCCTGCAAGTCTGCAACAACCACGGAAACAACTACAATGTTGTGGCGGCACGTCAAAGTGGAAACCGACGACCGATTTCCTACGCCTCTTCGTCATGACTAACTCAAACACTCAAACAAACAATGAAACAACCATACATATACATACCTTTAAAAGCCATTTTGTATATCGACAATAATAAAAACATACATTAAAATACATTCTAAACACAAAAAAAATATGTACCTAAATATAATCTCAAATCATTGATATAAGAATGTGATAGAGAAAAGAGAGATATAGCAGCAGCGGGCTACGTCGGTTTCATCTGAGGTTCCCGCCCGCGATGTTGGCCCAAGACAAGAGTGGTGGTCTCAATGTCTGATAGTAGCTAAGAATAGTGTTTTCTTTGTATATTACGAGTATGTGTAACACAATATAAACATTTAGATCTGCCGCTTGAAAGAAAAAAGAAGAAAATTAAAAGATGACTTTGTGTGGGAGAGATAAAAAGGGTGAGTTAGTAGAAATAGTGCAATGTGAAGTTGGGAACATAAAAATGAGTAAAATGTTTTTGATGAACACGTGTTAATGAGAATTGTGAAATTACGTGACTACTCTTACTTTTTGTCATCTTTCATAATATAAAATTATATAACCAATACATCTTCTCTATATATACTAATTATACATAGGCAAACCAACTTTAAATTATAAAATAAACAATAATTCTTTTAAAAGACTCCAATTTAATCATCATACTTTCTTTATTTCTGTATATTTTTTTTATTTTGATAATAATGTTGTTTTAAAATATAATAACATACTAATAGTAATTATTAATCAGAAGTTTACTTCAAATATGCATACATAAAACATTAGTGTTACCAAATGGCGAATTGATAACTATCATTAAACATAACTTATAGTTTACTATATAAGGTGGACGTCTACTTATATTATCCTTTTTACCATTTCAAGTTCCGCCGCGAAGCGCGGGTAGAAAAAACTAGTTGTATCTATACCTTAAATATAGCTTTTGCAAAGTTTTGGAAGAATTGGTGTTGGTTTGCTAGTCAAAACGTGTATATGGTGATAATGGTGCTTTGACCGGGTAGAGACTCATTTAGTGGATTAGGTTGGGCATATTTTAGTGTACTAAAGTTAAATGTGTTTAACGTGTTTAAGTTGTGAAACGTGCAAATTGCCAAGTTAATAAAAAAATTAGTAAATAAAAATCAGTTGTATATCTTATTTATCATTGTGGGGAACCTTATTTTGAGAACTAATTTTTTTTAAAAACCGTGAGAACTTTTAAATTTCATATTGAAACACATGTTTTTTTTTGTTCATTCACATGTGAAACGTTATAAAAACATATGTCGTAGAATTTTTTTTTCCCGAAACCTTATATATAGCCGTTTGTTACATGTGAACAAATTCATTCACAAAGTTCATAAAAGGCTAATTTGAAAGTTTATTGAAAAAGTTTTTTCTACAACATATATTTTTATATCATTTCACATACGAATGAACAAAAAAAACATGTGAACAAATATATAATATAAGAGTTCTCATGGTTCTTACAAAAAAAATAGTTATCAAAATAAGGGTTGGGTATTGTAAAACAAGTATAAAGGTAAAACAAATAAAACTAGATCTTAACCCTTAGACCGAGGTGTATGTGTTAAGCCAACTACGTGATGAGAATTGGGAAGCAGAATTATGGTTAAATTGATGCACGAAGATTCACGAAGCAATTGATGTACGATGCTTTTTATGATGCACGATGATTATCACTGATTAAAAACCTATTGTTTTATTTGTTTTACTTTAATACTTGTTTTATTTTACCTAAAACTTATATATATTTTGCGTAACAATTTAATTTGTTAACCAGTTAAAATAAAAAGACAAAGACAAACCGAACTGTTGATTTGAGCGGTTTCCAAGGAAATCAATAACCAAAGTTTTGGGTTTGAGTTTTGTTTTTGCGTCAAAACCGACCCAAACTCAACCCATGCATGTACCTTTGATTCATCTATTCACGATCTGAGTATAATTTAAGAAAAACATGAACAAGAAAACAAGTTAAAATAAACTATGGGTATGATACGATGGCATCTTCAAACATCTAGCAAGCCACTTATCTTTACCTTGCAAACATGTCGGTCATCGTAAGTTTGTTTATTGATGCGTGTGATGGAGTACTTGAGGCAGAATCACTTTCTTCAATAAAGAAACCAGGTCGTTTAGGTGAAGATATGGAACCCTCACCGCCTAACATAAATAGCACGACGACATACTTGGTCTGTCTTCTGCTCGTTGTTTTACACACAACATCCCAATCATTATTGATCGTGTAATTTTAGAAACACTCCATGATCTACCTAAAAACTCATCCACCAAATCAAGTGACTTTCCTTCTCTATAAAGTCTCCATGCCTATCAATCGAATAAAAAGTGCTTGGGAAAAACTATATACGAGTACTAATTATTTGACGTGCCTTTGGGACTAGTAAAACATCCGACCAAATTTAATAACCATATGTCTAATTATTTGACTTTTGTAAACATGTTTACTAGAATAAATCAGTAACAGTAACGATTAACGAGTTAGATACTTTTACAAAAAGTTTGAGGGTGCCAATTTTAAGATAATCAACAACAAAATATAGATATAATAATTAAACTTCGATACCTTCTGTTTTTAAATTAGGGTTTTTTTCTTAACCGTTAATAATGTATTATGAGATGAGGAAATGAAAAGATGATATGACTTTATGTCAATAAGAGTTGTGACTTAGTATCCATTGGCAAAGACTTCTAATTACCAAATAAACTTCTAAATCTAAAACTAGGTGACCTATTAATAAGGTTTTTGACTTGGGAAAGTTTATTTAGGTTCGGGTTTTATTTAACACATTTGTGGTGTGGGTTAATAGAGGAATTTTTTAACGTAACATGTGTGCAATATAAGATTAAAAGTAGATTAAATAGCTGTTATTAAAATATAAAAGAAAACACATAAAATAAAGATTTTGTTACAAATACATAAAAAGATGGTGTTTTATGTATAAACTGAAAAAAGCTGGTCTTTTTATATTTATGTCTAAAAAATAACATTTTATGATGTCAGTAACAAAACCTTAAAAATAACACTTATCGAACACTAGCACAGTACTCGCGCAATGCGGCGGTTGTCGTGATGGAAACAGTGTGGTGGTGGGGACGATTGTTGATGGTGGAGACGGCATCGAGTGGTCTAGATAATTGATGTAAAAGTAATTGAAATGGTAAATAAAGATATTTTAAAAGATAAAAGACTGTTGGTGTAATTTAATCATTAAGGGTATTTTTAGATAGTTCTACCATGTAACTTTTATAGAGAGAGTTATTTTCTTTATTAGATAGTAAAAGTATAGATCAGATGTATAAGAGAATTAAGATTAAGAAATAAGAATATTTTGGGTATAATTTTTTTTTAATTTCATAGAATAAAAAATGTTTATAAAAGGTTATAGATAAATCTCAAATAAGCAAGTGAAGGTTGAATATAAAGGTAGTTAAACGCCCTTTGAAGAAATGGAGAGAAGCCCTTGAAGACCATGGTTTGTGCGTGAGCCGAGAGAAGACAGAATACCTTAGATGTGACTTCGATAGCCAGGAGATAAGACAAAATGGGGACGAGGTTATTAGCATTGGGGGCCGCATATTGCGTCCGAAGGAGTCTTTTAGATACCTGGGATTGGTGATACACAAATCGGGGGGGATAGACGAAGACGTGACACATCGAATCCAAGCCGGATGGATGAAGTGGAGAGCAGCTACTGGAGTCATGTGCGATAAGTGGATCCCGCTAAAGCTGAAAGGGAAGTATTATAGAGTGGCTATTAGACCGGCTATGATATACAGGTCAGAATGTTGGGCGATGATGAAAGCCCAAGCGGCTCGAGTAGAGGTGGCTGAAATGAGGATGTTAAGGTGGACTTGCGGGAAGACCTTAGCAGACAGGATCTCGACGGGAGTTTTTAGAGCAGAACTTGAAGTAGGGACCATCATTAACAAGCTAAGGGAAGAGCGCTTGAGATGGTTTGGCCATGTTAGGAGAAGGGATGAAACTGCACCACTAAGGAGAGCGGAGTCTATTCACGTGGACGGCATACAAAGAAGGGGACGGCCAAAGATGAGGTGGGAAGATCGATTAGCGAAGGACCTAATAGAACTTGGCCTGTCGGAGGACATGACGTCGGATAGGACGACATGGAGAACTAGGATTAGAGTAGAATATTAGGTTAGGGTAGGACTTTTGGGCGACTTAGATAGTCATCTTTTCCCATATTGCCTTGCCAAAGGAGGTTTTGTGAGGGTTTGGCCTAGAGAAGTGGCTTAGCTACGCTACAGAGGACTTTGACGTGACAGGAAGAGTGGTAGGTAGATGGAGGTGGAAGTACGAAATTCCGAATGCGTTAGAGGAGCTTCCAGGTAGAGGTAGTGGAATGCGAGGGTAAGGCATATGGGTTTTAGATTAAGTAGACTTATTATTTAGACTTTGGTTCTTTGTGACTTTTCGTAGGGGTTTTTGGCCTTAAACCAAAGGGGGAGGTTACTTTTGTGTTTGTTCCCCCAAAATGTCTGTCGGAGGACATGACCAATGAGAGTTTATCTAGAGGACTAGGTGTTTAGGACTAGTTTAATGGTTTGGAAGAGCAGGTGAGAGGACTAGGATTAGTATAGCTAGGCGACCTAAGTTCCTTTTTTTCCATAGGTTGTTTAGAAGTAGTTACTGCCTTGGCCCAATCGGTATCCTTTCAGGTTTTGTCATTTCTTATCTATATGTATGTTTGTCTTGGTTGTTTCTCACTATTTGTTCGAGTTACTTATTAGTTTGCTACTATTATGTTGTTTAATATGCCCAATATGGTTGCTTTCGTATTTGTATTTGTATTGTCAAACATGTTTCTAAGATATCGGTAGGGCGCATGATTGATAAACGTTCGACCCGCATAGTAGCCGGACCCAACAGACATGTATTTCTTCTTTTCAGAATCTCGGCAGACAGGTATGATTTTCTAAACATTTCCCATTTTCCGTCTTGCACTCCTTTGTGGCCGGAGGTCCCTGTGGAAGCAGTCTCTCTACCTTCGTGTAGAGGTAAGATTGTCTACAGTTTACTTCCCCCAGACCCCTCGCAGGGATTGGGTCTTGTTGTTGTTGTTAAACTCCCCTTAAAGTCAACTTTTTGAAACTTAGTACTGGTACATCCCATCCTGATAAGCCTGATGCAGTCACTAAAGCCTCCTTCCAGCTCTTAACTTTCTCCATATTATCTACCAATGTCAGCCCGTATTTTTCAAATGCTGCATGAAAACTACCTTTCTGCTCTCGAATATCTGACCGATCTACATCATAGAACACTGGGTAAGACCCCCTGTCTCCTTAGATCCCGACATTCAATGATCTTGGCAAGTTCTTCTAAATACGAAGAAGAGTTTGCATAGTTTTTTGAGAAGACCGTCACTGCAAATCTCGACTCTTCAATTGCTTTGACGAGTTCCTGGGAGATGGGTTTCCCTCTAAGAAACTTCTCGTCATCCTTAAACGCGTGTATTCCTGCCTGATAAAGAGCGTCATACAGATTATCCACAAAGATTTTTGCTTGAGTGTCTTCAACTTGAAAGCTTAGGCCGGTGCTTATAGCTCCGTCGGCCGGCGTCCGACGCGCGGCCCGGCGAAGACGCAATAAGCACGGTCGCGTCTTCGTCGGCGTCCTCTCCCTTTCTCCTTCTTTCAAACGCGCGTTTGTGGAGTGGTGGTGGGCCATTTTGTGCCGTTGGAGCCAAAAAAAAAAAATTCAAAACCTTTTTTTTAAATGTAATGGCTACATGCCATTTTTTAAAATTTTTTTTCTTTTTCTATTTATACCCTTCCATACCACCATTTCAAATAACAACTTCAAATCATTTCCAAACCATTTTATCTTTCTCAATCCATTCCATAAATCATTTCTCAAACTATTTCATTAGGAAAAATGTGTAGAATTTTGTCGACTCAAGAAGAAGATCTTTGCTTGTCGAGATGTTGGGTGACGAGGAGACCCGACCCTGTTACGGGTACGATTGAAATGAATAATCCCGGCGTCTCATTTTGGGATGACGTAACTGAGATATTTAACGAGTAGACTAATGGAGGGCCAAGAAGCAAGGCTCAACAGCAAGGTCACTGGAGCAAGATGAGGAGGGAATGCAAAGAGTTTGAGGCAATTTGGATGCAGTTGATTGCACATCCCAGGAACGAAGATGATGAGGAATATTATGCAAAGGCGAATCGGATGTATCGGGAGAAGCATGGGAGGAGTTTCAGATACGAGCATGTCTTTAGGCAACTTCTCTTTGTTGCGTTTTAGATTGTTCTGGATTATGAAGTAGACTTTGTACTTTTATTAAGTGTGCTTAATGTGTGTTTAATTATAATAAAATGTGGTTTTTTAAATGTTGTGTAAAAAAAAATGAAATAATAAAATAGTGAATGAATAGTGAAGAAGTGGGGAAGAAGTGAGTATTATAAGGAGGGGGGTGTTCCTGGGGTGTTTTTGGAGAGAGAAAACTGATGAATAGTGGAAGAAGTGGATAAGAAGTAGGGAAGAAGAAGGTGTTATAAGGAGAGGCCTAATAAACACATCATAACTCCATCTTTTAAAAGGAGATGTGACTGAGCCACCATCCATGGCAGAAGTTAATTATCTGGTGATAATTATAGCCAATGATAATTATAGCCAACGGAACAGAAAGTGTTAGAATGGCATTTAGTTCACAATATATATTCCAAAAACAAATCATCAGTGAAAGTCTAGTTGAACTAATGTTGCTGTACATGAAGAACACATGATAAAGTTACATTGTTAATAATGTGGTTGCATTATATGAGTAATATACTTGAAATACAAAGGAAAGCAATCCATAAGCCGAGCACATATCACTGTTTTCCAACATAATAAATTAACATGACACACCACCCCGCTCCTAGTGGATAATACTAACAAACCCTTAAACTAAGTTACCGAATTCAAACAAAGTGCCTTTGGCCTTTGATTATTCAAGGTGAATCCCTTGATATGAGTGGCTGTGTGTAAGTTGTTTTGTCTTTTCTAGAACCATAGAAACTTATTCAAAAAGAAGACAAATATGAAGAAACGTGTTCACCGAGCCCGGGAGGGCGAGTGTTTGACTCATACACGCAAAGTTGGACAACTCATGAAGAGGCTTGGACTCAACGCAAGGAATACCCGGGTTAAGATTTTGTATATAAACATAATAACTTTTGAATTTACATGTACTAGAACTTTAAAAATACATAAAACTTCAAGCTTAAACATAATTGTTGAAAAACAGTAACAAGGTTGGAAAACTCGTGACTCAGACTCAATTCACCAAGATAATTGTTAACATAATACTTCAAAGCTCGAAAATTAAACATAATATTAGTTTATAGATTCACGATTCATCATCATTTTGTCCGTATCAAGGTTGGAGAACTTGTGACTCGGACTCGACTCGCCAAGATAAGGAGTGAGGAGTCTTTCCCGGGTATTTGACCGACTCGGAGGAGTTTTAGAATCTTGCATACACGACCTTACCAGGGTATACCCATGACCAGCCTTGTTCATCGATCTAGTTAAGATAATGATATCAAGACGTATGACAACTAGGTCACCTTAATGAAATAACAAAAACTATAAACTGATAATCAAAAATATAACAGCAAAGTATGTAACTAATTAATCAAATAACAAAAAATAAATACTTGTATGCCTAATAAGACTATTAATTAATCAAAAACTTGTTGGCAAACTAACCACCTACTTACCGACCTATATCGCTAAGAGATTATTACATATGGATGTAACTAACTATGTTAAAATGTCTATGTTATGTAAAGATCTCGTAAAATGTCTATGTAATATAATGAACTTTCAAATTCTGGTTATTAGATGTATCCGCATATATGTGACAACCATATAAGTTGCCACCTGTAAGTTTTGGATTGGTCAAGTACATCTAACAATCGGGATTTGAAAGTTCATTACATAACATAGACATTTTACAAGATCTTTACATAGCATAAACATTTTAGCATAGTTACTTACATCCATAGGTAATAATCCTTAGAACTAATGACGAGACAAACACATCCATAAATTGGGGAAGGAAAATCAATAAAAATAGTTGATAAATAATAATAAATATATTATGTATACGAAAGAACGTTATACATACATATATATTGTATCATTTATGAGTGTGAAAAAAATACATTTGAAAGTAAAACCCTAAAAAAATGGGAATACATTTCATCATCAACAAAAAATGAGAAGGAAAATTTATTTTTATTTTTAAAAAAGGAGGTTACCCTGGGCCGAAGCAAGCAAAAATGGAATCAAAGTGTGAGTTTTGTGTGAAAAACCGCATGCACCATTTTACTGTTTTTACAGAGTACTAGTAGTTAGGGGTGAGCAAAAACCAAACCGAAAACTGAAAACTGAAAAAACCAAAAACCATTGGTTTTGGTTTTCTAAAAACCGAAAGTTGTGGTTCGGTTTTGGTTTCTAATGAAAAACCGAACCATAAAAACCGAACCGAACCAAAAATATATATTTTTACTTTATTTTATATTTATATCATTTTATTATTAATTTTTGATAAATATGTTATTATATTTGCATTTTTAGGTGTATATAACAATATCATGTATATGTTTTAAGTGAAAATACACAACAAAATTAATTTGTTTTAATAATTGTATAATTAAACAACGCGTAAAAGATATAAATAGTTATAAATAAAATTTGTTTGAAGTTTATACAATTCACTTTTATGGATTTGTTGTCATTATTGTTGTGTTATTGTTACTAATATTGTTTTGAAAACTTGTTGAAATTAATTAAGGTGTAATTATAGGATATAAACTTATAAACTTTTGAAGTTCAATTTGATCCAAACCACAAGTGGTTAAAAACCGATTAAAACCGAACCAAAATAGACCGAAACCGAAAAAACTGAAACCCAATGGTTTTAATTTTCAAAAACCGAATTATAACAATTCGGTTTCAGTTTTAATTAAAAACCGAACCAAACCGAACCGTAATCACCCCTACTAGTAGTAGTGGGGGAATTAGACAGCCGGACCCCTATATTTATAGTCCATCCTTGTAGTCGGATTTTTAGCCAAGTGCTACGTGTAGCGCATCTTGTAAGTTTTTAAAAAACTTTATTTTTTTCTTTCGAGAAGACAAGTTAATTTCTATTTATTATGTATGTACGATTGGATCTTTTCATTACTCGTATTTTGTTTTTTTTTTAATGAGGCTATGCTTATTATGTTTACATTTTTATGTTGTTTATATGTTATATGGTTGATATCGTATATGTATTGTCGAACGTGTAATATAGTATGTTAGGCGTCGATATTCTTCCCTAATCTTAAAGCAGCCGGGGATATTCAACAGACAGGTACATCTTCTATACAGGTATGTGAACTAAACTCTTAACCCTTTATTTTACTTTTTTTGGCCGGAGGTCCTTTTGGAAGCAGTCTTTCTACCTTTGGCTAGAGGTAAGACTGTCTACAGCTCACTTCCCCTGTATCCCGCTTAGGAATTAGGTCTTGTTATTGTGGTTGTTGAGAAGACAGTTTTTAGAAACTTATTACTATTTCATAACTTAATACTAGTTATTTTAATTTTATATGCATTACTCCATATATGGTAGTTATTATCACAAATCCCATTCTAAAATAATAATTGTCTTATACGAATCCATCAATATAAGGAAAATTTAAACCGAATATTTTTTGGTTCAAATCCTGATATGAAAATAATGTTTTTATGAATGAAGTTTATAATTTTTCTAACACGATTTCCCAAGTTTGTTACGAAAAGTCATTGATCTCAAATTTAACGTTCAAAATAATTAAAAAGCTTTGCTTTTTTTTTTTTTAACTTTTTTAAAATTTGCCTATTTCAACTTTCATCTTAAATATCTTATTTTAATGTCATATAGTAGTGGCGTTTATGTTTGAAAAAGTTATTTAACATGGAAAATGATATTCCTACAACAAAATTTGACAATTTACAACAATTACTGCATTATGCAGTTGTACCCTGGACAACAAAGTTTATATTTTTATTGTAGATAGCAAAACTTTGTTGTAGAAATATCACTACCCATTTAACATTAATTCATTTCACAATTGGATTGTTGTTGTACTTGTTGGTAACTTGTTTTCTCGCAAAGCCTTCAAATGGGAAATTGTCAGGTTGTGTGATGGCTTTGGGCTTTGTAACATTCTTATTCTTTTGTAGATTGACTCATCCATTAACATATTTGGTTCGGGGCTTGGAGATACTTTCTACCCAAGCAATGAATTATACCCTTATCTTAAGAATAAAGATGTAAGTTTCATGATCCCGCAATCTGAGTTACGCTTTACCCTTTAATTTTGTAGTATTGCAGCCTTGAAACTCATTGATTTTTTCTTCTTAGTATAACAAGGATTCCGAAGAACTCGATGACATCATGATCAAAAGGAAGGTGTGGTTGTAGTTTGTGCATATAGTAACTAGTAAGGATGATATGGATGATCTAGAGGCATGTGGTATTATAATCATATGGGACACTTTAGCAATATTTACATTTTGATATGCCAATTTGCTTAATTTTTCTAGGTATATATGGATTATAGAGGACCCTAAAAGTGACCAAACATGTATGTTAACCATCACATTACTATCCCGGCATTTCCTTTGTGCGACATGGCGTAATTGCCCAATTGAAGGTAAAGAAAAAGGTAATGTTCAAATTTTTATGTCATGAACATTAAAAGATCATTTGTGTCTTCTATTTACTTTTTGTCATTCATATTGTGTTATGGCTCATCAATGTTTTTTTGTGCAGGGAATTGTGTAGATGTGGTCTCAGTATTACGAGTGATTTTGAATCATGTGACCGTGACTGTCTTCATATGGATGAAGTTATGCGGAGAAGAAAAAGAAACTGATGACAATATATCACGACTCACGAGATGAGTGATAAACTACACAAAATGACATAATGAGTACTATGTTGTAAATTTACAAAGCCGGGTTCCCCACTAATACAAATTTAAATGTCTACCACATTTTGTTACAAGTTATCCCAAGTCTACTATACATTAAATAGATTATAATGGATAGAGATTCCCTTTATAATTTATCGTATCCTGCAAGAATATGTGCAACCCTAGTGAAATAATCGGTAATCTGAAACTATGACACACTTCCTATCATTCCTTGGTATAAACTGTGTATACCACATACACGTCACATACGACAATTATACAATATCATTAAAAGCAGATTAGGCATTTAAAGGAAAGACATCCAAATTCAAAACCATGACAGATTCTGAAGCATTCATGTCATAGTCAAAAGAAGTGAATTTAGCAAACAACCTTAAGTGCAAAGTCAAACGATAACACAATGTTAACCAAAGAAGAAGTGTAAATTTCTGGAGACCGGCCCAAACTTAGCTAATACACATATTACTGCAGTTATTGGCAGATATCATGACCTCAAAAAGTTACGTTAACTGTGTTTTGCTGCCCTGTTCTTTCATCACCAAACACAAAGCTTGGTGCAGAGCGTCTTCCCTGCTGCATGTCCCCACTAGTTGCACTGTGACAGTCAATCCTTACCATTTCATCGTAGTCCATAACCCATGATCCATTTCCCATCACTGCTTTGATATCATCTTCATATATGGCACAGACCCCACATTCCATCATTTGATCGTATTGACCTTTGAAGCTTATGATAAGATTTTCAGAAGCAAACCCACGACACAGATTTCCAAGGAAATCAATTGGCATGTATCCAATCCACACGTGGTCTGGTCGGTTAGCACCACGTGCTGACTTATCAATCAAATTTGCATTACCTGTCGCTTTGAAGTTGATGCTAAGAAATTTAAAATACTTGATCGTCGAGGGACAAAAGAGACAGCACACAGCCAACCCTTTCAATTTTGTGATCTGACTTTGAGGTATATTTAGCGTAATTTTGTCACCCAACCGCTGGTTGCTGAACTAATCGGGAATTTTGCTTCCAGGAACTGCGACATTTAGTCGATGATTCACGGCTGCACATCTCTGTAATTACAAACATAATATTTCATTAACTGTGCTACAAAACAATGGCTTTATACAAATCAGAAACTAATTAAGAATTATATACCTGGACCACAGATTTCATTAGCAAATTAGCAATGTAGCTTTCACTCTCATGATCATTTAGAAGTTTAGGAGTGCAACGGAGTGAAATCTTAAACAACCACTTGTATTTATCAGATAAATCTTCAATCTTTTCCAACGATCTGCAACCATCTGAGCTTGAATATGTGATGGAAGCTCAGGAAGTTCCTTGAGAAAAATGCATTCAGTCAGGTCGAGGTGTTTGAGATGAGAGAGGAAAGAGATGGTTGCAGGTAGCAAGGTAAAGTTGTTCTGTCTTAAAATCAACTCTTCCATGGAGGGCCATGACTTATGCATATCAGCGGGAAGAACGTTTTCAGCAAGATGATTCTGTTTAAGATCCAGTATTCGCAAACAACTGAAATGTGTGGGGACCTGAAGAGACGGATTATTTGGCAGTATTCTTTTAGAATAACCCAGGTTATGCTTTTCGATTACCAGCTTGACATCAAATACACTCATTATCAAAATGGTAAGGCTGGTTACAAGTCCAAAAGATGATGGCAGCGCCTTTATTCTGTCACACCAGTTTATATCCAAAAACATCAACCTCCCTGTCTCCATGGAGACTTCTGGTAATCTTTTGAGATTTTCACAATTATCAAGAATGAATGTCTGGAGAGATTTTTCATCTTGATAGGGGATGGGAGAGATCTCAGACTCATACAACCAGTCAGATCCAAGTGAATAATCTTTTCATGATTCAAAACAGATTGGTGAACCTCCCTCAATTGCATACAGCAAGATAAATTTAAGCGTTCAAGATTTGGGACCCCTGATATGTCTGGAAAGCTTGTTATCATATATGATCGATTTAGATTTATGGACTTAAGGCTGGTTAGGATAACCTGACAGACACAGGTGACGATGTTTAGCCAAGGAAAGACTTGTACATAATAACATAAAAAAATTCAGATACACAAATAGTCCAAAAAGGTACCTCTTTCTCCATTTGTACTTGTAGAATGTCACTGTATGGCAGTTCAAGGCCTACGAGGTTGGTCATACCTCGTGTTATTATCAGAGATTGATATGGGTAGTCAGACCAACAAAGCCATCTTAATTCTTCTGGGAAAGCAGCAGGTTCACTGGAAGTGAAATAGTTATTAACTTCAAGTAGTCTCAGTTTCTTCATGCCCATGAAGACTTTTGCACTACAATAGGGCATCGGCCTACCGCTGGATTGATCATGATTGGTCTCCACTATGGCCTCAACTGCCTCTAATCTCTGACACCAACAGATTATTATAGTAGATATAGATTTTAGTGGAGGAAACTTTGACCATTTTATAACAGAGTTGATTCCTGTGATGTCTCATCTCAAACAGGTCAAAAGTAGAGCAAAGTTTTTACTTTACATATAAAATCTGCCAATTTTTTAAACTCATATTTAGAAGTTTATTGAATTAAATAAATACACTGACTCATTTCTGTATAGAATAAACATACCGAGCTTGTCTTCAATGTTTCCTTGATTTCTTGTGTAACCCACGCCATGGTATTTGGATAGTCTTTGCGAGCAATACACCGACTCATCTCTTGAATGAGATCATGCATATGAACACGGCCTTTTGTAATGGTCAAAAAGGATTTTTCAATCAGCTTAGTTATTCCATTTCCTGCTTTAAAACCACAACTATCAAGGATTCTCGTGACATAACGCCTGTCCCTGCCTTTGAAGAAACATGCAATGTATAGCAATATTTTCTTTTCAGCGATACTCAATTCATCGAAACTCATCTTTAGAATTCCATTGATTTCTGCTTGTGGTAATTTGGTCAAAACATTCAAAGCACTTTGCCAAAAATCCAAATCTCTACCGCAAAAATGAGAGCCTAAAACTTTAAGGGCTAAAGGAAGGTTCTCCGTATGGCTTACTACAGCACCAGAGAATTCTGCATAAGCTTTTGGTGGAATGTTTGCCTTAAAAGCATACCTACAAAAAAGCTGTATAGCTCAGGGGTATATTTCTCTTGTGCACAAGACAGCAATTTTTCATCTCGGGTTGTTATCATGACTCTACTACCAGCACCAAACCATTCACGAGCACCAGCTAGAAATTGGAGTTGCTTGATGTTATCAACATCATCAAGCACAACAAGAACCTTTGTACTGCTCAAATAACTTTGAATCTGACACATTCCATCATCACAGTTTTGTACTTTAACATCATCTTTCATCAAGATTTCCTTAAGAAGCTTCTCTTGTAAGCATTTGAGACCTCTCTTATCAGAACCATTTTCTCTAACATTTTCCACAAAGCAGCTACCCTCATATTTATGAGAAATTTGATGATATACAGCTCTGGATATTGTTGTCTTGCCTATCCCACCCATTCCCCAAATTCCGATTATGCAAACATCACCACACCCTTTACCTAACAATGATTTTACATACTCTACACGTGCGTCCAACCCAATCAGATAATCTTCTAAAGGAGATTCAGTATAGCTCAAGATGTTTTGTACAATTTTTCTAATACACTCAGCTTCATTCCTGCATGTTTATTATATTTTAGCTAAAGAATATTTATTATAAAGATCATAGTTGCTTTGCTCATGAATGCCTTACAGCAAAAGGGCAAATTAAAGAACACTGCACCTCGACCCAGTATAGTTCTTTTAATATTCGGAAGAAAAACATTTACAAGTTTAAATTAAATGAAATTATGGAGCAAAGAGAACAAACCCATTAGCGGTTATGGGTACATCCCATCCCGATAAGTAGGATACAGTCACTAAAGCTTCCTTCCAGCTCTTAACTTTTTCCATGTTATCTACCAATGTCACCCCGTAGTGTTCAAATGCTGCATGAAAACTACCTTTCTGCTCTCGAACATCCGACCGATCCACATCATAGAACACTGTTAAGACCCCCTGTCTCCTTAGATCCCGGCATTCAATGATCTTGGCAAGTTCTTCTAAATACGAACAAGAGTTTGCATAGTTTTTGAGAAGACCACCACTGCAACTCTCGACTCTTCGATTGCTTTGACGAGTTCTTGGGAGATGGGTTTCCCTCTAAGAAGCTTTTCATCATCCTTGAACGTGTGTATTCCTGCCTGATAAAGAGCCTCAGACAGATTACCCACGAAGTTATTTGCTTGAGTGTCTTCAACTTGAAAGCTTATAAACACGTCGTAATTCCATCTTTTAACTGGTGCAACAGAAGATAATAATAATGATGAGAACGTAACTGGGCCACCGTCCATGGCTGAAGTTGATCGTCTGTTGAAAACGGAACAGAAATTAAATTGTTAGGATGGCATTCACTTCCTAGTATATTTTCCAAAAAGATTTCATTCAGTGGAAAGTATAGTTGAGTTAACGTTGCAGTACATGAAGAACAAATGAAAAGGTTACATTGTTACACAAATGTGGTTGCATTATTCAAGTAATATATAGTTTAAGTACAAAGGAAAGCAATCCATAAGTCAAGCAAGTTCTTGGTCTACATTCTCTAAAGTGGGTTGCAGATTAATTTATGCCAACATGAAAGACATATCACTTTTTTTCCAACCTAATAAAGAAACATGACACCTCACCCAGTCACCCCTCAGGCCCTCACCAAGTGGAAAATGACAGACAGAGAAATTTTGGTTATATACTTGTAATCTTAACAAATCACCCTTAAAAATTAGAATTACGTTACCGAATTCAACCAAAGGGCCTTTAGCCTGGTGTTAGTCAAGGTGAACCCTTGATCAACAAAATGCGAATATGTGTGGCTGTGTGTGAGATTTTGTCTTTCTTAAAAAACCTTATTAAAAAGAAGACATATAGCAAGAAACATGTTCACCGAGCCTGGGAGGACGAGTGTTTAACTCATACACGCAAGGTTGGAAAACTCAGAATCGACTCGGAGAAAGGGGTGGGTCCAGAGTTTTGGAGATTCGGACTTGACTAGAGGACTACCCGGATTGGAATTTTGTATATAAACATAATTTAGAACTTTAAGAATATATTAGAAACTTCGAACTTACATAATTGTTAAAATAACAACATAATACTTCTGATAAGCCTCAAATTGTACATGTTTTCCTACACCGAATTGGACGTTTTGTACTAGTTTTATAGCCGTTTATACTTGTTTTGTGGTGCGTTATGGTATTTGCTAGTGGTTTCAGGCCTACAGCAGGTATATTGCTCCCAAATGGTAGAAAATAGCTCAGAAGTCGTCCATGTGCAATAACGGAAGAAGAACGAAGCTGAATCGGCAACTCCAGGCAGACCTCGCGGCGCGAGGAGAGTGCCCTAGCGGCGCTAGTTGAGGAAGTTCAAGACAGAACTTTAACCTGTACGAGATAGCGGCGCAATCCAGTGTGTTCAACCCAGTAGCGGCGCGAGGAGGACCCCTAGCGGCGCGATTTTTGCTGCTTTTCGGACAGAAATGCTCAAGGACACCTCTAGCGGCGCGACCCAAGTCCCTAGCGGCGCGAGATCGATCTGACATCACCATTTTCTCTCTCCTGGGGTATAAATACCATCCACCATTCCACCCAAACCCTAGTCTTGGACATTTTAGCTCACACCCTTATACTTCAGCCGTTTTTCCAAGGTTTTCAAGAGTTTTTTACTACTCCAACATCATTTGAAGACTTGAAGACTAATTTTAGCTACTGTTACTCATTTGAAGTGAAACAATTAGTTATGGTTGCATAGTATTTTGAATTCAAGTTGGTTTTACTTAACAATTTGTCAAGATCTTAATGAAGTGATTTCTTCTACTTAAATTTATGTTCTTGGTCATATTTGTGTTCTTCAATAGTGGTACTAGTTGAATGCAAGTATTATTTTAGTTGTTTGTCTATGAACAACTTTTGCTAGGTCATGGTATGATAGTAAAGAATATAAGTTTAATAGAAATTACTTTGTTAAGTGAATTTAACGGTTGGTGGTACCACGTTTCTTTCACAAAGATAAAATTGTTATTTAGATAATCAAACAAACTAGTTAGTTCAAGGAATTGTAATAGGGTTGGTGGTACCACTTGTTGCAAGAAATTGGGTTGATTAAGTGATTGAGTGAATTTTACAAACGTTGTGCACCCGTTTGTGTTTTGAACTTATTACGATTATTGTCACCAACATTATTGAATTTTGAGCTTAAACCATATGCAACCTAGACTTCTTGTGTAGCGGATTCAACATAGATGGCTTTTTAATTATTCGTTACATCTCAAACTATTTTCGCATACTCTCGATTGACACCGGTTGAGTATTTCATTTATTTTACTTGTTGATTAATTAGCTTTCTGAAACGCAAAGTGACAACTCGGTCACAAACCAAACTTTCTCTTGATTTACATTTTTACAACCTTAAGTACAACATTCAGTCCTTGTGTTCGATCCTGGTCTTACCAATTAACAATATTACATACGAACGGGTACACTGCCCGTAAGTGTGTGGTAGTCAGTAAGCGGTAGATCTTGTTATAAATTATTAAACTCGATTTCACACATCAAGTTTTTGGCGCCGCTGCCAGGGACTGATTTTACGTACTTGTGGTTGAAATTTTGTGAATCGATCCTTTTTCGTGCTTTGCACGGGAAAGTTACTTGCTTTATTTTATTTTTAGTTTGCTTCATTGTACCTCAGGTGCTATTAAGGTTTTCATTTGTTGTGTTGTGATCGCAGATTATTCTCGGGTAGTGGATGAGCACTCGAGCTTCTGGGAAACCGTTAGTGAAGGCCACATCTAACCCTGACAAACTCAAAAAGCGCACCAAGCCACAAACATCACAACCGTCATCATCCGCACCCATTTACATAGACACCACTCATAGACCTAGACCCGACCACATACTTCACGAGACTTATTACGAGTCGGGAAGTACCGAGTGGGGTTACTATTCTGAAAAAGAAGAACCGACTTCCGATAAAACACTTACTCCACCTGAATCACCGAAACCGAACATTAACATGGCCGGACAACAAAATAATCCACCCGATCTTTTTAACACCAAAATCGAGGACCTACCTCGAACCATACCAACCTCTCGCCAATCCGCCATCGTTAGCCCCGCAATTGACACTTTCACCGTGAAAGGCAACTACTTGCAAATGGTTAAGGATTTATGTTTTGATGGGAGAAACAAGAGGGATCCTCATGAGCATCTCGACAAGTTTGAGATGATTTACAACTTGTTCAACTATGGGGAGAACCAAGCTAACAATGTCAAGATGAAGCTTTTTCCTATGTCTCTAGCGGGGGAAGCTCACAAATGGTTAAAAGGGTAGCACCAAATAGTTTGACCACGTGGGAGGCGGTTAGAGAAGCTTTGATTGAAAAGTTCTTTCCAGCAAATCGGGAAAGAAAACTTAGGCTTATAATCCGTTCTTTTAGGCAAGATGAGGATGAGTCCATTGTTGAAGCTTGGTTGAGAATGAAAGATCTTTTGTGGGAATGCCCCGGGCATGGGGTGAGTGATACCGAGATTGTTGGTATATTCTTGGATGGAATGAACATGGAAAGTTATGAGAAGATGGTCATGACTTGTGGGGGTAGTACTACTTATAAGACTTCTAGTGAGATTTGGAAGATGTTTGAGGATATGGCTAAGGCTCAAGTTTCTAGGTCTCCTAGTAGGGATCGTACGGATAGAAGGACACGTAGAGTAGTAGCCCGGGTTGATGGGGGAGAGACATCCGAGGTGGTTAGTGAGATTAGAGCGCTCTCGAAGCACATGGATGAAAGGTTTTCCATGGTGGAAAACAATTTTGGAGGATTAGAACGTGATGTTAAGATCATGGCCGGGGGGTGTGTTCATTGTGGTGGACCACATGATGCCGATGAATGTGATCAAATGGTTAGAGAAGACGTGAATTATGTGCACAACCAAAGAACCGGTCAATATCAACCGCTTTTCCAATGTGGTAGCAACTACCAAGGCCGTCACCAAGGTAACTCTTCAAACTCTTCTAATTCTTTTTCTAACAATCGTGGTGACAACTTTCGATATAGGTGGCAAAAGGATGACAACCAAGGACCGCCTCAACAACAACAACCACCATCACCTCCAAAGCAAGATGACAATGGGGAGGAAGGATCACCCCTCATGGCCATGATGGCAAAGTTCTTGGATAAGCAAGAAAAAAGGGAGGAGGCTCAAGAGAAGCGGAATGCTTCAATGGAGAACTATTCAAAGCTTTTGAATGATAAGATTGGGGGTTTGCATATAAAGATCGATGAGAGCAACCGGAACAACCATGCTTTGATATCTAATTTGGAAAAGAGGTTGGATAGGATGGGGAACTCTAAAAGGCAGCCGGGTACACTTCCAAGTGACACCCAACAAAACCCAAATCAAGGCCAAGGAGGGTCGTGGAGACATGGGGATGACAAGTACAAAGGACCCCAACACCGGAACCAGACCGTAAATGCAATAACTACACGGTCCGGTAAGGTAATCACTCCTCCTAAGGATAACTCTTTTGTTTCTAATGTTTCTCCTAGTGCAGAAAATTTTGATGAAGAGTTCGATGATGAAGTTGAAATGGAGTCACCACCGGTGGTGACTACTTCGGTTCCTAAAGCTACACCAATCAAGGAACTCGAAGTCAAGCCATACAAGCCAAAGGTTCCCTTTCCTCAACGCTTGAGGAAGGAAAAGCTTCAAGAACAATACAACAAGTTCTTTGACATGATCAAAACGGTGACGATCAATGTCCCACTAGTTGACCTTATTTCGAGCATGCCTAATTATGACAAGAAGAAGCTAGATGAAGCAAAGGCAACCTTTTTGAACGAAGAATGCTCGGCGGTAGTCAAAAACAAGCTTCCACCAAAGCTTGCCGATCCAGGGAGTTTTCTCATTGCTTGTTCATTTGGTACTAAATTGTCTTGTAAAGCTTTAGCCGATCTTGGGGCTAGCATCAATTTGATGCCATATTCAGTTTTTACCAAGCTTTCATTGGGGAAATTAAGGCCCACTAAGATGAGCATCCGCCTTGCGGATCATTCCTTTCAATACCCAATGGGGGTGGCCGAAAACTTGCAAGTGCAAGTAGGCAAATTTGTTTTTCTTGTTGATTTCGTGATTTTAGAAATGGAGGAGGACACCAAGGTTCCCCTCATTTTGGGCCGACCATTTTTGTACACCGCGGATGCTATCATCCGGGTAAAGGACAAGGAAATTTCCTTGGGTGTCGGGGAAGACCGTATTGTGTTTAAAATTGAAAAAGCTTTGAAACATTCTTATTCTTCCGATGACACTTGTTTTATAATTGATGTTATAGATGATGCGGTCGAGTTGGAAAAATTGGAGCTTGTAGGTGTTGAAGATGACGCAAGCGATGATAGATGGGCTAGCATTGGTGAAGGGAATGTTGCTAGTGACCAAGTTGAAGAGATTGAGAAGATCTTGGCTCTTAGCATGGATGAAACTCCATTGGATAATGAGTTTGAAGAAATTGAGGAAATCCCAAGTGGTAAGCTACCTACTTCGCTTGATAATCCTCCAACGGATTTGGAACTCAAGCCATTGCCCGATCATTTAGAATACGCTTACTTGGAAGGTACATCTCTACTCCCCGTTGTTATTTCCTCATCACTTTCGGGTGAGGAAAAGACCAAACTCATGACCATTCTAAAGGCCCATAAAAAGGCCTTTGCTTGGAAGACTTCCGATATACCCGGAATTAGTCCCGATTTTTGCAAACACAAGATAAATTTGTTTGAAAATGTAAAACCGGTGATTCAAAGGCAAAGAAGGCTTAACCCAAACATGAAAGATGTTGTAAAAAAGGAAATTGTTAAACTTCTTGATGCGGGTATCATTTTTCCAATATCGGATAGTCCATGGGTTAGCCCGGTACATTGTGTACCAAAAAAGGGAGGTATGACCATTGTTACTAATGAGAAAAATGAGTTGGTTCCAACTAGAACGGTCACCGGTTGGAGAGTTTGCATTGACTATCGTAGGTTGAATGAGGCCACCAAAAAGGACCATTTTCCTTTACCCTTTATGGACCAAATGCTTGAAAGGTTGGCGGGTAATGAGTACTTTTGTTTTCTAGATGGTTTTTCCGGTTATTTTCAAATCCCAATTGATCTGAATGATCAAGAGAAAACCACTTTTACTTGTCCTTTTGGGACCTATGCCTATAGTCGCATGCCTTTTGGTTTATGCAATGCACCGGGTACTTTTCAAAGATGCATGTTGGCCATTTTTCAAGATATGATAGAAATTTCCATGGAGGTCTTCATAGATGATTTTTCGGTGTTTGGTGAGTCCTTTGATAGTTGTTTGGCCAATTTGGATAAAATGCTTGATAGGTGTGAAAAAGCACACTTGGTGCTTAATTGGGAAAAATGCCATTTTATGGTCAAAGAGGGTATAGTTTTGGGTCACAAGGTGTCAAGGGCGGGACTTGAGGTTGACAAAGCCAAAATTGATGTCATGACTAAATTGCCTCCACCCACCAATGTGAAGTCGGTAAGAAGTTTTCTAGGTCATGCCGGGTTTTACCGGCAGTTTATCAAAGATTTTTCGAAAATCACAAGGCCTATGACTAGATTGTTGGAAAAAGATGTTGATTTTGAGTTTAATGATGAATGTCTAAACGCTTTTTCTCTTTTGAAAGACAAATTGACAAATGCTCCAATAATGACTTCACCGAATTGGTCTTTACCCTTTGAACTTATGTGCGATGCTAGTGATTATGCTTTGGGGGTCGTTCTTAGCCAAAGGGATGAGAAGCATTTTCGTCCAATCTACTTTGCTAGCAAGACCCTAAACCCCGCCCAACAAAACTACACCGTAACCGAGAAGGAATTGTTGGCGGTGGTTTATGCCTTTGATAAGTTTAGACCTTACTTGGTTTTGAATAAGACCATTGTGTTCACCGATCATTCGGCCTTGAAGTATTTGTTCAACAAGCAAGATGCCAAACCCCGCTTGCTTCGTTGGGTCTTGCTTTTGCAAGAATTTGATATCGAAATCAAAGACAAAAGTGGGGCTGAAAATGTTGCCGCCGACCATTTAAGTAGGCTCGAAAACCCTCACCTTGAGGAGTTGAAGGAGCATGAGATTAACGATTCTTTCCCCGATGAGTTTTTGATGCAGGGTGAGGACGAAGAGGCACCTTGGTATGCCGATATTGCTAATTATTTATGTGCAGGAATTTTTCCCAAGGGATGGAGTTCTCAACAAAGGAAGAAGTTCTTTTCGGAAATTAAACATTACTTTTGGGAGGAACCGTATTTGTTCAAGGTGTGTGCGGATGGTATGATAAGGAGATGTGCTTGGGGAGGTGAAACTAGAAAGATTTTGGATGAGTGTCACTATGGTCCTACCGGTGGACATTATGGAGCATCGGTAACAGGAAAGAAGGTGTTTGATGCGGGTTTCTATTGGCCCACCATTTTCAAAGAAGCTCAAACACTCGTGGAAACTTGTGATGTTTGTCAAAGGCAATGAACAATCACCAAGAGAGACGAAATGCCACAACAATCGATTCAAGTTTGTGAAGTCTTTGATGTGTGGGGAATCGACTTCATGGGTCCATTTCCACCATCAAACAAGTGTCTTTATATATTGGTTGCGGTTGATTATGTTTCCAAGTGGGCGGAAGCGAAGGCATTACCCACTAATGATGGCAAAGTGGTGATTGACTTTTTGAAGGGCTTGTTTAGCCGATTTGGTATGCCAAGGGCGTTGATTAGTGACCGGGGAACACATTTTGCCAACCATCAATTAGAAAAGGTCTTGAAGAGATATGGGGTCACTCATCGTTTCTCAACTTCTTATCACCCACAAACTAGTGGGCAAGTTGAGAACACGAACCGGGCTTTGAAGAGAATCTTAGAGAAAATGGTTGATGGAAATCCAAAGTCTTGGTCGAAGAAGCTTGATGATGCCTTATGGGCATTTAGGACCGCTTTCAAGACTCCCATTGGCACAACCCCATATAGGCTACTCTATGGGAAAACTTGTCATCTACCGGTAGAGATTGAGCACAAGGCGTTTTGGGCATTGAAGAATTGCAATATACATTTAGTAGAGGCCGGTGAGTTAAGGTTATTGCAACTTCATGAACTAGATGAGCTTAGGCATGGTGCGTATGACAACTCGTTGTTGTACAAGGAGAGGACTAAAGTTTGGCACGATAAGAAGCTTAAGAGGAAGGATTTCAAAGCAGGAGATAAAGTGTTGTTGTTCCTCTCCAAGTTCAAAATCCACCAACCAAAGCTCACATCTAGGTGGAATGGCCCGTTTGTTATCAAGCATGTGTATCCATCCGGATATGTTGAATTGTACCGAGAGAATGGAAGCTCTTTCATTGTGAACGGGCATCGTTTAAAGTTGTATAATGAAGAAGAAGTTGGGGAGGATCGAGGAGCTCCCACTTTTCGCTTAAAGAATGAGGTTTGATCGAGTCAAGCTAATGACTCGTTAATAAATAAAGCGCTTCTCGGGAGGCAACCCGTGAGTTTTTAAATTTTTTGTTGTTTTCAGTAGTTTAGGTCTGTTTTTATGTTTTCCGTTGAGATTTACAGGTGACAATTGATTGTGGATGAACCGGTGTGTGATGTGTTAAATGGTCAAAAGTCTGTCAAACAGAAGGTCGTGGCGCGAGGTAGGGTTCTCGTGGCGCTAGTTTTGAGTTTTTTTGGACAGAAATCTTTGTTTGATAATCTCGTGGCGCGAGGAGGTTTCCTAGCGACGCTACTGGGTGCCAAAAGAGAAAGTCGTGGCGCAAGGTGTATCCTCGTGGCGCGAGGTGAAGGGTTTCGAGGTCAGAAAATGTGACTGAAAGAAATAGCGGCGCGATCCACTCACTTAGCGGTGCGACTGGACTAGGTTAAGCGAGCTAGCGGCGCGAGATCTGATTTTTTGGGACAGAAAGTTCGGTCAAGGGGGATAGCAGCGCGAGTCACTCATCTCGCGGCGCGAGGTCGTCCAGGTAAGTTTCCTTTTTCCTTAAAAATAAAAATATATATATATATATATATAAATGTGAGAACACCAACCCATCCTTGGCTTAAGTTCCCGAATTCTTCAAAAGGGGAGCGACAAGCCTACTTGAATAAGTTGTGTGAAATTCAAAACTTTTATTTGGTTTCTCCTAGGACCATAGATTGGAATATGATTAGGGAAGCTGGTCTCATGGAGTACTTCGAGCAAAGAATGTTAACTGAGTTTTGGTCTGAACCAAGGGAGGAGATGGTGCAGATACCTATGTGGAAGCGAATTTTTGAATTGAGGAAAACAATTGTTAAAGAATGGTGCCAGGAGTTTTACTCTACACTCCAAGTACAAGACCTACCTATTGATGAGTTCTTGGAGGATCGGGTGATCCACTTTCGGTTGGGGGGTAGGCAGCGTCACTGTACCGTTGTTGAGTTTGGGTATCTATGTGGAATGTTCGAGGTTCCAGAAATTGAGGATGGAGCGGTATACCCGTTTGTGGACAGGAGTTCATTTCATACTTCTTCCTTTAATGATAACATGCCATTTGACGCGTATTGGTTCAGCATTTCTGGGAACAAAAAGTTTTATTCTGGGGTAAGCAAAGTGTCGGACATTCGGTCCAAGAGGTTGAAGATTCTTCATAAGATGCTCACTTACTCATTCCTCCACAGGGGAAACGCCACTGATAAGGTCATTGTTGATGATTTATGGTTGCTCAGACAGTTTGAGGAGCTCCCCACTTCTGGTTGGTTTTGTTGTGCTCCATATATTTTGGCTAGACACATGTACAGGTGTAAGGAGCATAGGTATTTATGTGGTCATTTTGTAACCAAGATGGTGGAAAGGCTCGGTTGTGATACTCCCGAGGGTCGGTCAGAGGTTACGCTTAAAGTGGAGACCACCCTTTTGGACATCAAGGAAATGAAAAAGGCAAAAATAATAAGGACCACCAACCCGAGTGATTTACACTCAGATGGGGAGCAGGAGCCGCCTGCACAGAGACCGAGGATGGACTCGCCACCTAGGGAGCAGCAGCCACCCCCTAACCTTTATCCTTCTTATGATTTTGCAGATTGGGGGAATAAGCTTGATCAGATATTGATGGAGCAGAGGCAGGTGCGAGATACTCAGGATATGCTAGTGGATGGGACACGGACGATGTGGAGCCAGGTGACCGCTTGGGTTACCAGAACGAGTATTGGAAGCCTTATATTGATCATATGATTCGACTAGACACTCCACCACCACCACCGCCTACTCGGGACTTTAGTCCTCCTCCCATCTTTATGCCTGCCAGCACTACCTTTGGTTTCTTCTGTGCACACCCTGGTCAACCCACTCCGCAGCAGCAACCCGGTTGGGTAGGTCCGAGTTCGAGTACGGCCGGGACTAGTGGGGCAGCAGGGGACGCTCCGGATATTCCCCAGTTTGGCACATACAGGCATACGAGTGGGTAGCGCTACTTGGGGCATGCTTTTGACTTTTACAGGGGTATCTTTGGTGAGCCAGCCGATCCTGATGCTGGTGATGGTGTCCCTTCTTCTCATGACATGGAGGAGAATTGATTCACTTTCTCTTCTTTCTATTTTCTGAAACTTGTTAGACATTTGCATTTTAATTTGTTTCAATTTGGCTGTAATTCCGCCGTGTAGGCGATGAGACATTGTGGATTGTTCGTTGTATTTCTTTTTATCATGAACTATCTAGGATTTCGGTATTTTGTTTATTTTGTTGTCAGGTGATTGTATGGTTGCACGTTGCAATTTTTGGAATCGCTTTTGGAATTTTTGGAACAAACAAGCGGGTTTATGCTGGCAGTCAGTTCAGCACCCACTTAAATTTTGGCTTCACTCGGAGGTTTTTCATTTTTCCTTTCTACATTTTGCATTTTTCCTCTTTTCCAATTTTGTTCACCTTAGTTATTCGTCCATTGAGGACAATGTACAACTTAAGTGTGGGGAGGGGGAATGGTAAATCGGAAAAAATGAAAATTTCTTTTGAAGTTTCCTTCTTTATTAGCATTTTGGTTATGTTTTTAAATTTTTGAGGCTATAGGTTTTGCGCAAAGACGAGAAATGAAGTTAATTTAAGATTTTGCTAATCTAGGATAGAACTTGAGATTGTTTACCTTTAGCTTTCCTTTTCTAGTGCTTGTGGCATTTCATTATTCCAAGGGGCAATAGGCTTGTTCTGAACTTCAATATAATCTAGGTTGCTTGCTAATTGTACCTTAATGATAAATCAAATGTGAATAATAGCTTCACTAGATGATGTATTGGTAGGCACCGCTTGAAGTTTTCCATTTGAATTTTGCAACTTGTGTGCGCAAAGTGCTTGAAATGTATTAAATATGCTTGTGGTAATTTGACTTAACATATGGTCTGCGCCCGTCTGTTGTCAAAAGCAGAATCCGGCCCTTAATTCTTATGTTATAGGTTGTGGCTCTAGTCATTATGTTGGGTTTTTATATCGGGGTGCCTGGGGTGCTTCAGCATCAAAACGGGTGGCATATGCGGGAACACGCGCAAAACAATTTTTTAATGGTCTAATGCTAATGTGGGCTTTGAGATTCGAATAAGTAGGTCCTTGGGGTAACTCGTTTACCTAGCTCACCTAAAGCTTTCAACTTGGGTCGAGTTGTCCGAAAGTTCGCTACACGGGTCTCATAGAAACTCACGGGTATTAAATTATAAAAAATATTTTGTTCTCGTATGTGTTAGTGTTTAGAGCATGGTCTCTGGATATGCAACCCAACCTTGAGTTCTGGTGTATGTCTCTTAACGATACTCACGTATCCGTAGCGAACCGCTGGCCGAACGCTTAAAGTGCACTTTCGTATGATCACCTAATATGTGGATAGAGTTGCAATTCTAGACCGTAGGAGTATGTTTTGTCAAGGGACTCACAAGTATACCGTAATGAAAAACCTTATGGAAAACCAAGGGCATGGGTGTTTAAGTGGACAAATATACCAATTATCATTGTGGAATATTGCTTATGTTGCCAATAATAACTTTGAAGCTCGCTAGTGGATTATAAGCTTAGTAAGAACGAGCTTAAGGTCAATTGGAACGATAGAAATGTTAAAGAGGTAAACACAAGCATAGGAAGGATTCTAATTGTAACCGAAAGATGGTTTTGCTTTAGATTAGTAGAATTTTCTGATTTCGTCTAAAACTTTGCTCATTAGTTTTTAAATGCATTTGCTTTTGGTATTCAACACCGCTTGGTAGGAAATTTCTCTCTTAACTATATTTTGTTTTGACAATTTGAGTCTTTGATTGTTTAAGTGCATACTTGCTTGAGGACAAGCAAGGTTTAAGTGTGGGGAGGTTTGATAAGCCTCAAATTGTACATGTTTCCCTGCACCGAATTGGACGTTTTGTACTAGTTTTATAGCCGTTTATACTTGTTTTGTGGTGCGTTATGGTATTTGCTAGTGGTTTCAGGCCTACAGCAGGTATATTGCTCCCAAATGGTAGAAAATAGCTCAGAAGTCGTCCATGTACAATAACGGAAGAAGAACGAAGTTGAATCGGCAACTCCAGGCAGACCTTGCGGCGCGAGGAGAGTGCCCTAGCGGCGCTAGTTGAGGAAGTTCAAGACAGAACTTTAACCTGTACGAGATAGCGGCGCGAGGTAGGAAGATAGCGGCGCGATCCAGTGTGTTCAACCCAGTAGCGGCGCGATTTTTGCTGCTTTTTGGACAGAAATGCTCAAGGACACCTCTAGTGGCGCGACCCAAGTCCCTAGCGGCGCGAGATCGATCTGACATTACCATTTTCTCTCTCCTGGGGTATAAATACCATCCACCATTCCACCCAAACCCTAGTCTTGGACATTTTAGCTCACACACTTATACTTCAGCCGTTTTTCCAAGGTTTTCAAGAGTTTTTTACTACTCCAACATCATTTGAAGACTTGAAGACTAATTTTAGCTATTGTTACTCATTGTAGCTCGATTTTAACTTCGGTTTGGATATGTTCTCTATATTTGGTACATTATGTCTTCCTTTCTATTTCAATCTTTAGCTTTTAACATTATGAGTAGCTAAATCCTTATACATCTATGAAGATGAAGTGAAACAATTAGTTATGGTTGCATAGTATTTTGAATTCAAGTTGGTTTTACTTAACAATTTGTCAAGATCTTAATGAAGTGATTTCTTCTACTTAAATTTATGTTCTTGGTCATATTTGTGTTCTTCAATAGTGGTACTAGTTGAATGCAAGTATTATTTTAGTTGTTTGTCTATGAACAACTTTTGCTAGGTCATGGTATGATAGTAAAGAATATAAGTTTAATAGAAATTACTTTGTTAAGTGAATTTAACGGTTGGTGGTACCACGTTTCTTTCACAAAGATAAAATTGTTATTTAGATAATCAAACAAACTAGTTAGTTCAAGGAATTGTAATAGGGTTGGTGGTACCACTTGTTGCAAGAAATTGGGTTGATTAGGTGATTGAGTGAATTTTACAAACGTTGTGCACCTGTTTGTGTTTTGAACTTATCACGATTATTGTCACCAACATTATTGAATTTTGAGCTTAAACCATATGCAACCTAGACTTCTTGTGTAGCGGATTCAACATAGATGGCTTTTTAATTATTCGTTACATCTCAAACTATTTTCGCATACTCTCGATTGACACCGGTTGAGTATTTCATTTATTTTACTTGTTGATTAATTAGCTTTCTGAAACGCAAAGTGACAACTCGGTCACAAACCAAACTTTCTCTTGATTTACATTTTTACAACCTTAAGTACAACATTCAGTCCTTGTGTTCGATCCTGGTCTTACCAATTAACTATATTACATACGAACGGGTACACTGCCCGTAAGTGTGTGGTAGTCAGTAAGCGGTAGATCTTGTTATAAATTATTAAACTCGATTTCACACATCACTTCTAAGCTCAAAAGTTAAACATAATATTAGTTGATAGATTCACGCTTCATCGTCATTTTGTCCGTATCAAGATTAGAGAATTGGTGACTCGGACTCGACTCAGCCAGATGGCGAGTCGGGAGTCTATTTCAAGTACTCGATGGAGTTTTACAACCTTGCTTACACGTAGGGGTGTTATCGAAGCTCGAGATCGGCTTGAAAAAAAGTGGTAGGCTCGAGCTCGACGAGCTTTCACTGTGTAGGCTCGAACTCGACTCGCTATAATTACAATACGGCTCGAGCTCGGCTCGAAAAAAGGCTCGAGCTTGGCTTGTTATATCTATAAATATGGCTCGAGCTCGACTCTAAGCTCGAAAAGCTCGATAGGACTTGATTATTCAAGTATTATATATAAAAGGGTATACATAAAATATTAAAAGCTCGAAAAGCTAGATAAGTATTCGAGCCGAGCTATGTAAAGCTGGATAAAAGCTCAACTCGATGGCAGCCCATACACGACCTAACCAGACCAAGGTATACCCATGACCAGCCTTGTTCATCTTATTAAGATGATGATATCAAGACGTATGACAACTAGGTCACCTCGATGAAGTAACAAAAACTATGAACTGTTGATCAAAGAAGATATAATAGCAAAGTACTGACTAATTAAAAACCCTAATCAAATAACAAGAAATAAATACTTGTAGACTATTAATTAATCAAAAACTTGTTCGCCAACTAACTAACTACTTACCGACCTATATAGCTAATGACGAGACAAACACAACTAAATTGGGGAGGAAAATCCATAAAATAGTTGACAAAATAATTATACAAAATATTATGTGTATGAATGAACGTTATACATATATTGATATATATTGTAAAAGGGGGAAAAAAAACATTAAAAGTAAAAACCCTAAAAATGCCTACACATTTCATGCAAGAAATCAGTTGATCATTTCAACAGAAAATGAAAAGGAATTGAAGGAGACTAACCCGAAGCAAGCAAATGGAATCAATGTGTGCGGAAAACGAGAGAAACCGCATGCACCATTTTTTTTACTAGCAGTAGTAGTATGGGGAGTTAAAAAGCTGGATCATTCTTTTAGGCGGATGCTTATCTTGCTAAGGAGCGTATCTTGTAAGCTTTTAACAAAATGGAATTAATCTTTTACAAAATATTTTGAATTTTTATTTATTGTTTTAAAAAATTATCTTCTATATTGTTTCATCTTCTCTATGGTTTCTTTTAACATATCTAAAATACATTATCTTCTCATTATTTATTATTTGGTTTTGAACTTGGATCTTATGCCAGAATAAAAGAGAACTTTGCTAGAGATTTTAAAAGGAAGACCTCTAAAATCGATTTTGTTTAAGGCCACAAAAAATGTTAAGCCGACTTTGAGGATGGTTTATGCAAATATTTTCATTTAGGGATGAATAATGAAAACATAAATAAATCATAAGGACGGTTTATGTAATTTACATTGAATTTAATACTCTCTTCGTCCCATTTTAATTGTCCAATTTTGACTAGTCAAGTCTTTTTCTTCCGACTTTGACCGTAAATATATTTGTTTGCGTTAGATAACACTTGATATAACATATATGAATTGATTGAGTCTTACATGTACTTTTCATTGATATAACTTTCATCAACGAATATATAACACAAACAAAAATACTTATGGTCAAAGTCAGAAGAAAAAGACTTGACTAGTCAAAATTGGACAATTCAAATGGGACGGATGGAGTAACATATTGTAGAAAATAACGCCTTCAAAATGTACAATAATTGATTATTTCTTTTCTTTACTATCCATTCTCGTTCAAATTTTCTATTTTTAAAATACTCAAAATACCGTAAATGAAATTAATTTACGATAACAATCCCTTAATTCCTTAAATAAAACACACTACCCTTCTACATCAATAACCTACACCTCGTCGTCGCCACCATCACGCAGCCTTTACCACCATCGTTGTCGAATTGCGCAGGTATTCATCTAATTAAATACATGTATAGTAATCGATAAGTTTTTAGGTTATTTAAATCCCATGGCACTAACATTATCCCCTTTTAAAATCTTAATGTTTTTTTTATATAAATTAATTCACTAACTAATTATGTGTATATAATTTTATACTAGACACGTGTCCGCACGATACGAAGATAATGATTGCGACGAATGGTGGTGATGGCGAAGACATGTGGAGGTGGCAGCGACGATGGTGATAGCGGTGACAGTGTGGTTATTATGTAATTCATATATAAAGGGTGTAGTGTAGTTATTTTTATGGTTGAAGTGTGTATGTCGTAAATAATTTCATTAATACTATCATAGATATATTAAGTTATGATATTTAAATTAATGAATAAAGAAGATAAGTAGTTTGAGTAAAATAAACTTGATAAAGAATTATTTATAAGGTAGTATAGATGTAGATTATGATGTTTTGATTTTTCTCCAAAAGGAATTTAGTTTTAACTTTGAATATGTTTATTTGTGTCATAAAATATTTATTATGAAAATTATGCTATTAAAAATACTTTAAATAACTTATGTTTTGTGGAAAAAGCCTTAAATATTATTTATTATTTAATTTTTTTTAAAAATATGAATTATTCGCGAATATAACTAGCATATGTCTGTCGCAAAATATAATTTAACGCAACTGCCGTTCTAAAAATAAATAAAATAAAATAAATATTAACGCAACTTCAATCCTTTAATTTATTAAATTGTTTAAATATAACTACTTAACCACAATTAATAAACAATTTTAATTTAATTTGGATTCAGTGAGAAATATAGATTTTTTAGCTTTTCTTTTACAATAATTTGCAATCCAGTTTCATTCAATCTATTTCTTCAAAATCGTTAATCTTTAGAAATGTGATGAATTTTTCGGGCAATTAGTTGACATGAAGATGAGTTAGTGTAAAAATGTAGGATAGAATACTTTGTAAGATTCAAAAACCAAACAAAATAGAGGCCGGTCGTGAATATAGCATCAATTAGGCTTGGTTCTTTCATTCTTTGAATTAAACTGTTGACTTTGTATTCATTTTCTACGTGTCTCTTAATTGGAACTATCAATCATGGTATTATTATGATTAATCAACTAAGTGTTGATTATCCTTTTTCAATATTGTTCCTTTTGTATATACTTTGAGATCGAACTGATTAGTTTGTTGAATCTGAAGTTCCATTAAAAGCATTCGTTATGCTTTGCACAAGAGAAAGATGCACCTACCCCTGTTAAAAGAAACTGAAGCTTTGAATCTCTTTAGCAGATAACACATTTAAGGAAAATATGCCTTTAAGTTAAGTTTTGATGGATTGAATATCTTTGCAAAGACAATACTCATATCCATAGCACGTTTCTTTGAATGTAGGAAAAGACGTCATGTCACGACTCACATGAGTTCTTGATAGTTTAGGATTTGAAGTTATGAGTGAAATAACCGTGCTCATTGAAAAATCTCTTTTGACCATTTTGAAAGGAAATTTCCATATGCATGATCTGGTTCAAGAGATGGGTCGGTGTATTGTTGGCGAATCCTATCCTAACGCCATGGTTTGGGTTCCAAAGGAAATTCAAGAAGAGTAATGATGACAACTGTTGTAAGTTCTGTTCTCATGCTCTATGTGATGAAAATTCACACACTAAACATCACCCAATCGAATACAATAAAGATAGGGATAACTTTTAGCTATATACGTACAAAGTATCAATATTACGTCGCATGCATGATAAATTAAGATAAAACCCCAAAATTCTCTTCTTTTGGATCAAGCTTGTCTTTGCCAACATCTTTGACTTTCACGTAAGCTACACATCCAAATCTCTCAAGTTCCTTTCCCTAATTCACCATTCTTCCTTTGGATTTTTGAACTCTTATAGAAATGAGGTTCATGGTTTAGCAAACAAGTTTTGTACGTATGGAGTTCGCCGATAATTTCTACAACCTCCTAGTAGTCTAGTGCTCTTTCTCCTCTCATTTCAAACCATGCTCATCCTTTCTGTACGTCCATTATGCTGAGGCATTGTTGTCGTTGTTTCTAGCATCTTAATCCCATTCTTAACATAATCAATCAGCACTGCTATACTCCAACTTTTTTTTATTCTCCATAGCATCCAGACTGCCATCCAGCCAATTCCTTAAAGTAGAAGTGCATCATATATCTTTCCAACAATTAAAGGGCTCGAAGGTGGCCTGCACAATAAGTGTGACAAAATGTTGCAACATTTTCTAGTTTCTACCACATTTACAATCAAACTCTGTACTTAACAGTTAACGTTCTAGCAACTTAGTTTGCTTTTGGTCTTTCTGTTACTTTGTGGCTCTATCATCAGTGCAACTTCACGTGTCACTAACTCATTATCCTTTGAGCCACGTAATCTATATTTGTACTCTTCTTAGTTTTCATACTTTGATCCAAATACTATCTTGGAATAGAATATTAATAAACTTTTATAGAGAGTTCTTGTTTGTCTCCTACTCCTACATGCCTTCCTCATATGACAGCCCTAAGCAGTTCCATCAAGTATAACTGCAGATTGAAGATATCCGCAGGCGGTTATGTAATTGCTTTTTTCAAGTATATTTGGGAAAGTTCCGTGTATTTGTTATGTTATGCATTAGTTCTAGCAGGCAAAATCTTCTTCGACCCCTTGTACTAAAATAGATTTTAAGTTTGGTGAAATATGCCTACCTTAATTGCTATGTTGGGTTCAGAGACTAGAAGTAGTTGAATCTTAAGTGGAGCCAGAGAATGATGATGTCGGTGACAGGTCCATTGCCTATTGTGATGTAGAAGTCTTCGAGAGCATGAAGAAACTGAGGTTGCTTCAAGTTCATTGAAGATTGACTTTCAGTGAACCGGCGGACTTTCATGAAAAACTAGATGGATTTGTTGGTCTTTCTACCCATTTGAATTGTTGAGAATTGCAACAGGTAACACAAATCTTGTTTGCCTTAATATAAGACGTGGTCAAATGAAACAACTACAAATACAGAAAGAGGTACAATTACTAAGTCCAAATTGTTGTCTCATATTGATCTTGTAAGCCTTATCTATATCTGTCAGGTCATCCTCACAAAACTCAAGTTTAGGGCGATGACAATGAAAACCATACCACACATTCAATCCATACTTCAACCAATTCCCTCATAACATCTCAATTTCACTTTTTTCAACCCACATCTCCTAATTTTGTGGCATCGCCAACTCACACTACATTTATTTAATATTTAGAAAACATTTCCACACTTTCAATGGTCAACGGTCACAAGTTTATCCCCAACCCACTATGGTTTTACAACCCATGCCCAACCCATGTCAATGGGGGCATGTTCCCACATGGGTTGAGTGCAACCCTCCCTCCAACCCACATACATTGCCATCACCCTTATGAATCTAAACCGTTCATTTTCAGTGATAAGTTTTCCAGACAATTCAGGGCCCCCATATCTTGAGTGCATAAATATGTCATATTGTACAAGCTTGGTGGAGGTCCAACAATCTGTTTTGCTTCATAAAGGATCATTCACTTAGATTGGAGTTGTTGTTCCAATCTTAAATATCTATCGTCATCTATCAAGATGGAATCTCTACATACTCTACTTCTTGTTGACTGCATGAATCTTGAAAGAATCACATACATCTCTAGGGAGATGGAGAGTTTGTTAGTTTGATATGGTTGCGACAGCATATGGGCGATACCACTGTCAATAAGATTTTTGACTGGCCTTAAGGTTTTGACCATGGAAATTAGAAATATTCTCATGGATGTAGAACAGGAGCTTGAAGAGTTTTTTTTCAAAAAAAAAAATACAGCCAAGTAAATATAAGTGGTTCCATCACTTATTCAAGTTCTAAGGGCAGATCGTTGCACGTCTTTGCAAAAGTTGGTGATTTATCAGATAAATATAAGTGGTTGTTGAAGATCTCATACAATGGCTGCTCCAAACTCATAATGGATCAAGGGAGTGTAAGCAACCTTACTAATCTCAATCTGTTGATGAAATCTTTAATAATCAAGGTATCTCGCTCATCTCAGTTTCTGAAATATTCATAATGTATGTTTTGTACAAAAATTAACTAAGGTTAATTTATGTTTAATTGTGCATACAGAAATGTGTTGCTGTGAATAGCATCGTAGTTCCTGGAAGCAAACTTCCACGGTGGTTCAGCAACCAAAGGTTGGTGATTAGACCCCCCTAAGTTTTCCTAAAAAACAGAACACTAGAAAGACAAGGTTAGCCATATGTTGTCTCTTTTGTTCTCCAATGCTTAAATCATACCATTTCCTCAATATCAAATTCAAACTGTGTGGTGAAGAAAAATTGATTGAAATTCCACTACCTCCTGCCACTGAAAGTGCAGACTTTGTGTGGATTGGATGTATATCAATCGATTTAGTTCAAAATCTTTGTTATGGTTTTGATTCTGAAGATCTTATCATAAGTTTGGACCTGCCCTTTAAGTCTTTAACGACATCATGGAATGTGGGGTGTGTCTAGTATACAAAGATGAGATCCAATCGATGCCGGGAGTTGGGTCATGGATCCCAGACTATGACAGTACAAGAATGGATTTTATGAAGCATCGAAGATTGTCCTTGTCAACCTTTCTATTCAGTCATGAAAAAACCGGAGACCACAATACAGCTATGGTGTTGCCGGTATCTTTCTTATGCCATATCTCTAGTACAAGAAACTTTGGTCCTTAACTGATGAGCTGATTAATGATTACTGTAACATAACAAATGATATAATGCACTCGTAATTAAACATATATGCAGTTTTATCATTCAAAATTTCAAGTTACTCAATTTTATTTAAGTCTAATAAAATTAATTATATACTTCCATCTTGTGGATTAGCATGTGTAACAAACCTTTTGTAAAGTCCAAGTAGCTAGGATCACAGAACTATGAGTCATGGCTTCATGTTCAACTTCGATAGTTTGTGGGTCGTATTTCATTATTAAGAGTCGAGTCGGTGTTTTTTTTTCCTTCTAATCTATTCACTATTAGAGTGACACACTGACACCTATTAAACACGACCGTCGTTGCTCCATGGCTCCAAAAACGAACTGTTAATATATTTTTCTAAAGCTAATTTGGATCACCCACAAGTTCACAACTAAAATATTACTGTGTCATGAAAGTTTTTTATTTGTTTTGTTTCATGTAAAACTCGAACTCTATAACCATATAGCATTTGTTGATACTACTCCCATGTTTAGCGTCTCCTTGAATACAAATTTTATAGAAATGCTTATTAATGAAATTGGTTAGTAAAAAGATGAAACTATTATCTTCATTATTTATACAAACTCTTAAAAGAATTGTTTTATAAAAAAAAATATACATCAAAATTAAAATGATAAATTTGATATTGCTCGTTATCGTTGGACCAATCAAAAATATAAACTAAATACCTATAACTAGTACGGGTAAGTCGAGTATCATATCCACAGGGAATCAAGGGAAAGTGTTAAACAATTTTACAAAGTTGATTAAACTAGACATAAACATAAAACCGATTAATTGATTGATTTGATTAAACACTAGAGTTGATTATAAACTTAACACAATAATCAATTAAATAAAGAGATCATTCTCATGCTTCAAATTATATTTTCAAAAATGTAATCTAACATATACTCATTGGAAACCACATAGACATGATTCGTTATAATGTTTGGATTGAATGAATTCAAGAATTAAATTGATCGGTTGTGATGATTCACGATAATGAAAACCGGGGAATTGACACAACTAGACTTCTAATTCATTGAAGTAAAACTACAAGTTCATGAGAGATTCTTTCAATAATCCATGATAAACAATAATTTGAAATCAAAAGATAGATGAATTTCATTCAAAGTCATAAACAAGTAATCATTCAAACAATCCAAACAACATTAGATGTAAAAGACTAATGAGAATTAAACATCTAATCCAATATGAGTATGAGAAAGATTGAACATAAATGGCTTACATAATTGTTCACATGAGAATGATTAAATGAAAACCTAGCCTATCATCTTCATCATGGAATCTTCAATTTGGATTGTCATCTCCATGAATTTGTGATTTGATGATGAAATTGGGGTGTTGGGAATGTTAGGAACTGCTCCAGGGATGAGAAAATATGAGTGGTAACCTCCACAAGTCGTGTTTTAATTGGATATAAACTGAAAATATTTAAAACTCAAAAAATTCGAATTTTCGCACAACAACTGGCGTAACCTACTACCCCCCTGGGCGTAAGTTACGCCCCTTGTATTTTCAACTGGCGTAACCTACTACCAAGTCTGGCGTAAGTTACGCCCTTTGTTTCTTCAAAATTCCAGATTTTTGCTTCTTGGTTCCTTGACTCGTTTCTTGATTCAATTAACTTCATTTCATCACCTAGTGTCTGAAAAACTTAACAAACATAAAGGTACCCTAATCGTCTATTAAGCTTCACAAAACAATTCGATTTTACATCTTAAGATCATGCATTCTAGGCGTTTATCAGATATATTATTTTTAATTTGAAAATACATACTTTTTTAAAGAAAACTTGAAGAATATTTTATTGAAATGAAAGGAACATTTGTGCATATGGAGGCCATAGAATAATATGATGGTGAGATAAAATGATAAATGCATTCCAAAGGAAGAAGACAGCGTTACACTAAAGTTGCTGCAGCATCCATTTTTGTTGTCATAAAATTTATTTCCTTTTTGTTTACGCCGGTTTAATTTTTCTTTATTCCGGTATAAATAAGTTGTCATATCATATCCTTACAAATCATTAAAATCCTTACACATCCTTAAAATCTTTTTGTTTTACTTTCAACCATTCAATTCAAACATTTTTACTTACATCTATATACAAACAAAAGAATAATATTAGAGATAGTCCAAAGGCATCTTCTTAAGTAAAGACATACATTAAAAAATCCTTAATGGTAAAAGATATTCATAAGCCCAAAAACACCTCATTGTAAATAGTCTAAAGTCTAAACCATATTCCATTTTAATTTTGTAAGCCATTTCAACAACACCACCATTGATCGATCACAAAGTAAAATAATTGAAAAGCATGAAAGATACGTACTACTTGTTCATCATCGACTAAGTAGACCACTTAAAATTCTTGGTAGAAAAGACGTTTATTTAAAAATTATACAAATATAAATATGGAGGAAAGGAATATGGCTGTTACTCTGTTAGGCACATAATTTGGATGAAAAACCTCTCACATACAATTTTTTTAAACCATAAAAATCATGGGATGACAAACATTTATTCAAAATATTAAAATATTAGTATGTGATGATTTTTCACCCAAGTTAGGTGCATAACAGCTCCATACTCACTTTTATCTCTCTCTTTATAATCATGTTTTTTTGTTTTGTGCATCCATCTTGGATGCATAATCATCAAAACGATGCATCCAACAAAAAACGTGATTTTTTTATTTTAATGAATCAATGTGTTGTTAAACACTTAAATAATGATAATTAGTTATACACTATGTCAGTTTTATGGACTTTTAATGCATCAAAATGATGTTTTTAAGGTGTTCTCACCGTTCTTATTTTAAAACTGTTCTTATTTGGTTGTCCATATATATATATATATATATATGGACAACCAAATAAGAATAATTTTAAAATAATAACACGGTAAGAACACTTAAAAACTACATTTTGATGCATTTAAAGTCCATAAAACTAACATAGTGTATAACTAATTATCATTTTTAAGTGTTTAACAACACATTGGTCTGTTAAAATTGAGAAAATCATGTTTTTTGTTTTATGCATCCATCTTGGATGCATATTTATCAAAATGATGCAGCCAACAAAAAAAAACATGATTTTTTCTATTTTGACGGATCAATGTGTTGTTAAACACTTAAATAATGATAATTAGTTATGCACTATGTTAGTTTTATGGACTTTTAATGCATCAAAATGATGTTTTTAAGTGTTCTCACTGTTCTTATTTTAAGAGTGTTCTTACCAGAGTATTACCATATATATATATATATATATACAAGACTTTTTTTAGTTATGAAAATCAATGGTCCTTTTTTGGACTTTTTTTAGTTGGTTTCAAATTATCTCACCCCTAGATAATTTGAGACCAACTAAAAAAATTCCAAAAAAGGACCATTGATTTTCGTAACTTACACACCACCATCATCATCTACTACGATATATAAGACTTTTTTGTAAAAACACTAAAACTTTCCAGCGACGGGCCCACAGAAAAATCATGCGTAAGTTAACTTACACATGATTTTCTGGTGGGTCTGTCGCCGGAAAGTCTTAGTGTTTTAAAAAAAAGTCTTGTATATCGTAGTAGATGATGATGGCGTACAAAAATCAATGATCCTAGTTGGTCTTAAAATAAGAGGTGGTCTCAAAATATCTTTCCCCTATATATATATATATATATATTAAAACAATAAGAATCATAGCCTTCTAAACCCGCTAATTTTAAATATTGCCACATAGGATTTTACCCTACGTGGCATCTCCATACATTTTTTACAATATATTTATTTTATAACCTTTATTTATTCTCAAAATAATCTATTTTATTTTATTAAATATAATATAATATATTAATCATAATTATATACACAAGATAAAAAAAATAATATCAAAACTCTTATTAAAAAAATAAAATAACGTCCATGCATCTACTAAATTGGCACACATATTTGACAAAAATAATATTATTTATTAAAATATATACAACTTTAAAGAATATATCAAATTTTAGAAATTATTTGAATATATTATTAGATTATATATGACCAATCAATTTTGTTGTTTCTTTTTTTTTTCTTTTTGCCGAAACTTTAACTAAAATTGGTTGTTATTCTAATCACAAAACAAAGTCTATTATATAATAAAAAGCAAAAACTATAATAATTTTCTCTTATTTATCTTATTGGGTTTTTTTTACTTATTCGTATTGCATTTATGTGTATTTCATATGACTAAATTTATGTGTATTTTATATGACTAAATTTTTGTCATGTTTGGTTTTTTACTTTGAACATATTATTACGTTTGATGAATAGATAACATGCTACATTATCGATTTACATTTGATTTGTTGTAGTGTTAATCTGTAAGGTGAATACATTTTTACGCGATTTATGGCTACACAAATGGTGTTGTTGATGATATCAAAATATCTTAGGTTAAATATTCTTAGAAGGGATGTGTAATCACTATAATAGGTTAAGTGACTGTGCTATCGACATGTCCGAAAAAACAAAGGGTGACCAGAGTGATACATGAATTAACCATAAACTATAACATAATCAATTTTTACATAATAAACCTATAGAATAGCTATTTACTAATGTATAAAATAATCTTTTTAGCTAGCCGCGCATCGCGCAGGGTAAAATACCTAGTATATCTATATAATTATTAAAACAGTAGGAATCCGAACGATTTTAAGCCTCTTCAAGACTAAAAGTATGTTTACATATCGCCACATAAGATAAAATCCTATGTGGCATCTCCATAATTTTTAACATATTAAATAAATCTTTGAAAGCACGCGGATCTTAAAACCGTATATCTTATACCCGATCATATTCGATATTATTAAACCCTCTTTCTATCCTTTTTTGGAAGAAAAGCTTCAAGAATAGCTTGGAACGGCAGTCTCTATAACCTTTTGATGCACAGACAAACATGAATACACAACTAAAACTAGGTTAAATGAGAATCTTTTATCAAATCGCTATCATGTCTCTGTTTTGCATAATTTTGGTGGTAGGTTCTATTTATATTAAACAAGGTATTCTTTTTTCTTTTTGTATTTGGTTTATTTGATTTAATTTATAGGTTTAGATCTTGGTTTATTGTTTTCCTATATGTTGTTTAATAGCAAACAAATATCTGATTTTTTAAAGGATTACGACAAAAACATGTATGAGAAAGGTTTGATGTATTAGATGTTTATGTGGACATCAGTTGTTCGTAAGACGTTAATGGTTCCAACTTCCAACCCATTTGATAACGAATCTTTCGACTTTATAAGAACCCATCATACCAAGCATGTAGTCACTTATTTTGAATTTTGGTTGTAGAGTTACCTATTGTATATGCTCATGACAAGTACGTTTCTGATCTAAATGTCACAAGTAAGGATTAAAGAAGCCGATGATGATTTTGTTACTGGTGAAATATTTCTTTAGAAGTCGGTGATGATGATGTATAGCAACAATCCTGGTATGGTTGCAAGCATATGAAGATATGGCGCTTGGAGACGAGAAGGTAAATTCTTTAGAAACCGACTTGGAGTTTCTCTTTTCTAATATTTGACCTGTAAAATTTGGAGTTTCTCTTTGCTAATATCTGACCTGTAAATTTTGCAACTCCTCTTACTTCCGCTCTTATTTCTTTAACTTAATTCTATAATTCTTAGTAAAATTAAAGGTTCCTTTTTTGATATATATGTACTAATGTTGCGGGTAATAAACTCGAGGGGCAAATACATGATAATCTTCACTTTTGCACGAATCTTAACAGCCTGTAAGTTTCTTTGTTTATAGTTTCCTTATCTTTCAAAAATCTTATAAAAAAAGTTTGACCCCTAACCGTGTCACAAGTTAGAAAATCAACAAATTGTAAAGCAAGCCATTTGACCCATAAATGAATGATCCAAGATCTTTGAGTCTTTCTTTTTTTCAATGTAACTTCTGTTGCCTTTATTATTATAATCTGCTTTTGATGATCTTATCAGTCCTGATCTCTTTTTTGTCAAGAATATGAGTTTTAATACCAATGTCGAAAGTTTGGAGAAACATGTTGATCATGTACTGTAGCAACGGTGTATTTTTTTTTCCATTCACACACCTACTTTGAATATATTTCGTTATATTGCTTATTTTCACGTCTTTTTGCAGATAAAGAAGCACTTGAAAAATGGGAAAAACGTCTCAATGAGTTTTGGAGTTTGATTCTATGGATACGGCTGTACATATTTGCAAGAATCTACAGGTATGATGTTATAAAGATTATGAAAATTTGGTATGCTCTCATATTACAACTGTGTAAAAGAGAAGGTGGGCGAAGGTCAAAGCTTATTTGGCCAGGTAAATGCACTAGAAAGTGTAATATTATATCCATGGTTATGCTTAGATGTGCATTATTAGTAGAAATAGAATACTATTTGAGGAATCATTAGTTGAGTTTGTATGGATCTACAAATGTAGAGCTCTTGAAAGATCATATTTCTACATATTCGGTATGTTATAACCTTACGCAACAACTGGCTTGAAAGTTCGATGTTAATATTCTGTTGGAGGTTTGTTAGAGTTTTGGCTAGAAACATGTTTTTGATGTTGCTATGACCCCTAAGAGCAAGTCTTGCAATCTTTCTCATATTTACATATACTCTTTTGGTCCTACTAAATAATTGGATATTTGTAGTTTGTTGTTTGATATTTGCAAATGGCCGTGCAAAGCTATTTGGGATAGGTATTGGCTTTCAAAGCTTACAAAACTACAGCTTGACTAATTTCTTGCTTTGTTGTGGTTTGTACACGAGTATATTACCTTCAGACTACCTGTTGAAGTCCATAGTATTATCAATTAAATTTAAAATTTATAATGCCAAGTGAACTAATGTTTCTTTTTTCCATTTATTTCCTTTCCTTTTGAGACTATGCGGGAATAATTGATGTCTATTTATTGTCTTTATATTTTATCAATATCATTATTCATCGATACCTATTTATTTTTACATATTTTATTTTAACCATTCTGAACGGATCATTCAAATTAATTTTCTTTATAATGTTTCATTCACAATTTTTCGAACAAAACTAAATTAAGTACATCAATTTTTTAACTTTCGCGCATCATGCAGGTCAAAGACCTAATATATATATATATATATATATAAATTGATCAATTCGAGTCTTTTCTAACAATATGTCGGAGGTCAAGTCCCGAACCCTTGGATTACCGCGACAATGGGTCAATAGAACATTACATTACATCAGTTTAGTACAAACTACAAAGATTAGCCAAGCCAAAAGTTAAAAAAAAAAAAAAAAAACAACACGAACTCCACGCGCCGTCGGTCGTAGAGCCGTTTACTCACCATCATCAACAGAATTCAGATCCAAAAGAACAACACCACCGGCCGTTGTCTTTTTCACACCGTCTCCATGTATCTATATTTACTTACTCGTATTAATTATTTACTTAGATTTGTGCTCTTATAATAATATTTTAACAATATGGGTGTACTAATGGGCCAATGGCTAACATATATAAATACAACAGTAAAATAAATAGCAGTAGGAGTAAAATAATATATATGTATTGACCATCAAGAATTAAGTGGGTTCATACGTGTTCCACTGTCGACTAACCGTTGCACTCGTAAACATATTTTTCAATACTTAATAATACCTGTCAATCATTTAAAGGTATCAAAACAATTTATGATTTATGATAGGAAAAGTGATGGCATGACAACGTCAACAATCATGTCGGCCGGCTTCCTAGCTAGCGTCATTCATTATCAACCCTGCTGCGTCGTTAGTAGTGGAGCTATATGAAAGCCAAAGATGATCGTGTAAACACCTCAATGTTTATAAAAATATATATTTTAATACTTTATTTTATTTTTATTAATGTAATTCAAATCTAATGATCATCTAACAAAACGTATACTTAGAAGTTGGAATACCATAGTCAAGGGCGTAGCTACATAGGGGCCGGGAGGGGCGTCTGACCCTTCAAAAATTTTTTTGCGATGTAGGGGTATATTGTTTTCGTGTAGAAAAATTTCGATATACTCGGTTTTGACCCCCCATCTTAATTGTGAAATTTTTTTTATATACTAAACAATAAAATTGATTCATTACATTTTACATAAGTCAACAAAATTATTTAGCCCAAACTAAAACTTGTTACTTAAATAAAAACTTAACCCACTGAATTCAAGGTTCTTAAAGGTCGAAAGACTGAACTCTAATTTTTTCAGTGAATCGAACCAGGTACCAACCGTTTGTCTCCTTTTTAATGTTTACTTGTCTTGGACAAATGTTTAGTTTTGCCGTGATTGAAACTTTTTTTTTATAATAATAGTATCTAATTTTTTACCCGACCCGAATTGAATCACTGACCCGAACATATTACCTGAAAAATAACGTTAGGAAAAAAAAATTAGATCCCGACCCCCCACTCAAAAATTTCTAGCTTCGCCACCGACCATAGTATCACACCCTAGACTTATTCAAAGTTACTAGTCTACTTTATAAGCTTGTGAGTATCTTGCGGCCACTCGAGACTAAAATTCTGGTTTCACCATTGTGCGTTGTTGAGCTCGAAGTACGCATCAACAAGGTGTGGGATGAAGTGGTAAATGAAAAACTTTGAGATTTTTACTTTATTTCTGTCCAATTGCTACAAGATATAATTTTAGTGCGAGTAGGATATCATATATGAGTAAATTAGTAAATTACACTTTTCGTCCCTAAAGTTGACACGTTTTGCACTTTTCGTCCCTTAAGTGAAAAAATTACAATTTTGAACTTAAAGTTGGCAGATTTTTTCAATCTTCATCCATCGCCAAACGGTGTTAAGTTTCAGCCGTTAAGTCCCACACGTGCAAAACACATGAGGGACTGAAAGTGCAAAAATCTACAAGTTCAGGGACGAATACTGAAATTTACTTTATCTTCTCCGGCTGAGTGGCCGGAAAATTTGCCAGAAAACTTAAAATGCCGATATCTCACTCGTTTCTTTGAATTAGACCACAAAACCACCATCAAACTTCTCAAAATTAATTTCCGCACGTATCCTAACCAAAAGATTTCAGATTCAACACTTGCCGAAAAACCAAGAAAGTAGTTACAGTGATCCATCTAATTGAAAGTAGCTACTCATCTAACACATGCATTATGCATATATATTTAGAGTTTATAGAATACAATACAATGCATAAATATATATATATATATATATATAATTAATAAACCTCTGTGAAAAGTAAAGGACTTTCTTTAATTATGGCATTCATCTAAACTATTTATTTATTATTATTACTTTTTTTGAAGGACTAGTTGTTTGTGGTTTAACTCGAGACTTGAAACATGGTTTTAGACAAAAATGACCAACTAAAAGCTACTGTGCAAAATATAAACTAAATAAATCAAATACATTGTTGGTTTTTCGTCTACTTTGTATTGAAATATAGTTGATCTTCTTCTAGTCCAACCAATTGTGTACGTAATTGATCAAATAATTAATAGATACAACCCCGTGTAAGTTTTAGATAAAAATGAAGACCCTAAATTCCTAATCTAAGAATCATAATCACCAATATATAACACAATATGATATTCAGATTGTCAAAAGGTGGTTTTATTTATCATTACAAACAAAACTACTTTTTTGTGTTTCTCGCGTACGGTTCACAAAATGTCAGACCATGTTTACAGTTTGGTTTATAATGCATGTAAAAAATGGAGCAAAACTAAAACTCGGGAATATTAATAATACGAAAATACATACCACGAGTTTTTCGTTGCACTGGGCGCACCGAAAGCATGTTTTATGATAAGGGATTCCATCGGCAGATGTCATTACAACACTTTCCGGTGAGATTTTGAGTTTTCCGGAAAGTGTTGAATATGAAATTTTTTGGTTAGGATTCGTGCGGAAATTAATTTTGAGAAGTTTGGTGGTGGTTTCGTGGTCTAATTCGAAGAAACGAGTGAGATATCGGCATTTTAAGTTTTCAGGCCACTAAGTTGGAGAAGATAAAGTAAATTTCAGTTTTCGTCCATGAACTTGTAGATTTTTGCACTTTTAGTCCCTCACGTGTGGGACTTAACGGCTAAAACTTAACACCGTTTGGCGAGGGACGATAATTCAAAAAAAATCTGCCAACTTTAAAGTCAAAATTGTAATTTTTTCACTTAAGAAACGAAAAGTGCAAAACGTGGCAACTCCAAGGACGAAAAGTGTAATTTACTCTATCATATACAGTTACAAACAATATTTAGGTCATGTTTAGCTTACACATTTGACCTTATGCTTAGTAATAATAATTAGATGACGATATATTTAATAAGTTAAGAAGTTGGTTTTTTTAATGTTTAGATGAACTTATGTAATATATCTATATCTATAATCTATCTATAATATAATTAAAAGAGGAGATTGATGATACACTTGGCATCTTTGATCCCCTCCTTGAGTCTAATCCTCCATCCTAATTAATCCTCTATTTTTTATATATATAAATTAGATTTGTAATATACTACGATTTAGAATATATCCCCACGTAAGAGATTACACATGAAACCACGATCAAATTTAGGATTATAATTTCAATAAAGATTTAAAAATAGATATATCTGACATCTTTCCTTCTTTCTTTCTTCAAGTTGTAAATTTTATATTTAACTACTTATTACAAATTAATAAACAAAAGTAATGAATTTGTCAATAAAAAAGAAGTTGAAAAATAGGGTTAACTGGAATCGATACTGATATAGAGTTAATCTTCATAAGTTTCGTTCTTTAATTTGTACTTGAATTTTATTTAATTTTTATTTAACATACTTCAATACTTTTTAAAAACTTAAATATATATATTTTGAGACTACCCGTCACAGGTCTGAAGACTAGTTTTGCATATGGATCTTAAAAAAAAAAACAAATAAACCATGTAAATTAGGCTTATGAAAATAAGCTGAAATAAGCTAATAAGCTTAAACAGATAAGCTCATCAAAACACTAAAAATGAGTTTATCTTATTTCTAAAAATTAGCCAACAAGTCTATTGATGTGCAAAATCGAGCTTTAAATTTATAAAACTAGAACTACCTAAAAACTCACTACTACGCACTCACTGGCAGTGTACCCGATCGTTTGTAATATAGTTAAGAGGTAAGTCCGAGTTCGTTCTCAGGGATTGAAAATGACTAGTTGCTTTATGAAATGGTTTGGAAAACGGATATTACTTCGAAAATCCTTTTTGACAATAAAAGTAAAAATTGATTTGCAAGACAAATTGCATAAAATTAAAAAGAACTTCAGACAATATAATTAAAAGTCATCCACCTTGACTTCCTTCGACTTCAAATGTGATTGCATTTAATTAAGAACAAATTCTCTAGAGTTTAAAGATAATCGTGATAACTTAAGGTGCTCACGTGGTACCACCAACCGTGAACAAAATACCGAATCACCTAATTGCTAGTTAAATTACCCAAGCCGGTACCACCAAAACAAAGACAACTCTTCCAACAATTAGTTTTATTGACTATCGAATTATCAATTGAACCTATGTGACAATAACGTGATACCACCAACCGATATCAATCACGTTGACAAAATTAATCTTTTCTTAAAATGATATTCATTATCATACCATGAACTAGTGATAATTACCCATAGACAAGTAACCGTTTTAAAATCACATACACATTCAACTGGTACCACCAACGAAGAATTATATGCCACCAATATCAAAATTAATTAATAAAAAGAATTAAAATCAAGATCACAGATCAACGATAATTAAATAAACTCTTTTGAATTAAAAATATTGCAATCACATTATCAGTCTCGTTTCATCAAGGTGGATGATTAAACGTTTAGCCACTCATGATCAATCCACAATAATAATTAAAATAGAAGAGATACATGATATACCAATCGTTTGATGAAAAATAAATTGCAAGACAGTAAGTAGATACGATCTAGATGGGTGCTCGTGAATCTTCAACGAATCCGCCTAATAAATTATCTTGATTGGAGATTGAAGAACCCTTGTAGAACAGTGCCTAGAAAGATTTTTGATAACCCTTTTTCGACCTAAGGTTTTTGTATTTATATCCTCCGAAAATCTGATGCAAACCGACTCCAGGCTCCCTTTTCTCGTGCACTCACTGCGGCGCAGTGGGCTTCGCCTTCCCTCACTGCGGCGCAGTGAGTCTGGTTTGACTTTGACTTCAAGGTGACTGCGGCGCAGTGACAATGGATACTTCCACTGCGGTGCAGTCCTTTTCCATGACTTGGTTTCTTGCTTCCTTGACTGCGGCGCAGTCAAACTTGGGTAGTCCCCACTGCGGCACAGTGAGCTTTCATCAATTAACTTACGTGGATCCGGACTGCAGCGTAGTGGGCATACCTAATCCTCCACTGCGGCACAGTCACTATTATATGAACAAACTCTCTTTCGAACTCGAATACTTGATGAGCTCCGCCGTCTTTTCACTTAAAAACAACTCTCGATTATCAAAACTCACTTCTTGACCATAAGATCACCCGAAAATGTGCCACATGAACGCGTAACCTATTTAAAGCCTGAAAACACTAACAAACACCATAAACGCGCCAAATGCACAATAAATCGACTTAAAACACTTAAATAAATGGTCAATAACGATGTGGGTAATGAGTATAAATTAGTCACATCACCTATCAAATAAAGGTAACTTTAAGATCAACTAGTAAATTTCAAGGCACCGCGTTGCGAAGCCTCAATTATCTTATTGAAACGGTTACATTATTTTAATGCAACTGTGTTAAATCTTTAAGCGATAATTAAAAATTCATTCTATCATAAATATATTTGTTTAAACGCTTGCAAGAAACCGATAAGTAACCCATAGTAGAATACTCGAACAGAGTATAATGTGGCAAAACCTTCAATATATTACAATATTTGAGAAGAGTGATACAAGATGTGGACACAAAAAGGTTGAATGACCCAAAAGAAAAAGAATGAAAAACCAAAAAGTACCCGTGGTGAAAACCCAAATGGGATGCAATGTGGCAAAACCAGAATGGTGGTATAGGGTGTGATGTTGATAAATTGTAACTCGCCCAAGTTTTTTAAAAATAAGAAATAAGCCAAGAAGTAACTCGAAGTAGAAAACTTGTACGGAAGACGATTAAACAAAATTCTCACCATGAAAAGGTTAGATGAACCAAAAAAAAAAACTTGTGAATAAAAAACCAAAAAGTAACTCGTAATAAAATAAAACCCGAATGAGATTGAATATGGTAAAGTCCGAATACTAATACGGAGTTGTAATATGGACGAATAATAACTATTCACTTCTATATACTTTAATAGAGTATATAATATAATATAATATAATTTACCTTTGAGGCTTAGATATCCACAATATATACGCACTAAAAAACTCACGTGGCTTCTTCACATACCCACCATGATTTGTAACTTTTTATCACTTTGAAAATACCATTTAGGTGATCTTAGAGCATAACTAATGGACCAAAGTCCAAAGATCTTGTTAAGATCCATGAAAATGTGAGATTTGTCAGAAAGAAGAAGAACGCATTAAAAGGGATCGTTATTGTGACGTGCTGACTTATATGGAAAGCAAGGAATGATTGGAAGTTCTCAAATGTCAAAGATAATAAGGATTCGATTGTGCATGGTGTGAAGTCGTTGAGTTTTCTTTGGTATAGATAGAGAGATAGAAAGAATACTATTACATGGAAAGAGTGGTGTAAATTTGATTCCTTGTAAATTGTATATGTATTGTTTTGGGTCACCCGTTATTTTGGGGTATTGATATAATGAAAGTTAATGTTCAAATAAATAAATAAATAAACAAATGGACCAACCCACGACAATTGGTCAACGTTGTCCACTTCAGATGTGGCATGGTTTATTGTTTTAGGTCACCCGTCATTTTGGGAGTGTTGATATAATAAAAGTTAATGTTCAAATAAATAAAGAAATAAACAAATGGACCAACCTACGACAATGCTCATTGTGGATAGAGCCACAATAGGATAGGATGAGAACGTCAATTCTTATCACGACCTTTTCAATCGGTATTTCATGTTTGTGCGAGTATTATATGAGTCTTTGTTAGGTACAAGTCGGGTATTAACCTAGCCCGATTCTGATCTGACTATAGTTCACACGTTTCAACACAGTTCAATTACAACAAACCAATCGATAGTTATTGAATCGATCTTTTGAATAGACCTAATTTGAGTAACCGATATAACAATGCTACCCTATTCATAATAATAATTCTAGTGCAATTATTAAAGATATTTTTTCATCATCAAATCTCAATAATTAAGTTACCATATTTTTTCCTTAAATCAAGTTAAATTTATGTGGACCATGTCTATATATTAGGACCGTAGATGAACCAAACGCAGATGAACAAGATTTGTTTGTGCTAGCTCACTAATTAATTTAGTGAACCCCTCGTGAAAACATATAGTATTTCTGATATATAGTTTTTAAAAAACGATACCTCAGACTAAACGGAGTGGCTAGCTTTTTGCCCGACCCTCGCCCCATTTCGCTCGACGTCGCCCCCCACACCACCCCCGTCCACCGACTTCCCTTTTGCCTGACTTCTTCCCCTCGCCAGTTCCACCTTTGACCACTCCAAACTTCAAGAATTTTTCCCCCTTTCCAATGCCATTAATGGCTAATTATTTATTTTTTCTTTTTTTTAATTTTCCCCTTCCTATATATATCTTCATCTTCTTCCATTTTTAACAAATCATATACATATATACAAAACACCATCACACACACACATAAATCTTCTTCCATTTTTACATAAATATATACATATATTACGGATATGGATCCTCCATCACCCTCTTCATCCGATGATTCAGTCGATCTCGACGACGTTATTCTTAGTACCGTTGCTTTGACGGTTACTACTATGATTCAAGCCGCGGAAGACGAGGAAGATCAACTTTCGCCTAGAAGAAGAACGGTTCTGGAACGTCGACGTGAAGAGGCATACGCGTGATTGGTCCGCCTTTACTTTGCCGAGCGACCCGTATTTGGCGCGAGAGATTTTAGATGGCGCTATCGTATGAGCAAGCGGCTATTTTTGAGAATTACAAATGATTTGGAAGAAAGGTATCCATATTTTCAACAAAGAATGGATGCTCGTGGAAAGCTGGCTTTCATGCCGATACACAAGACTACCTCCGCGCTTCGTCAATTAGCATATGGGTGTAGCGTCGACTTGTTTGACGAGCATTTGGAGATGTCGGCTAGGACTTCCCGGGAGTCGCTAATTTATTTTTGTAAAGGTACATTTTATACATAGTTATATCTTATTTACTTACTTACATTATATGTAGTTACATATTATTTAGTTAGGTATATAATATTTACTTACGTATATATTATTTATATAGTTAATTTTACATTTATATAGTTATATATCAAATACTTACGTACAATATATATAGTTACATATTATTTAGTTAGGTATATAATATTTAGTAACGTACATATTATTTATATAGTTAATTTTACATTTATATAGTTATATATTAATTTTATGTATTTATAAATAATTTAAATAGGTATAAATGAATTGTATGGACCGACATACCTACAGAGACCTACATCTATGGATCTTGAGCGAATATACGATGTGCATGAGCAGCTTCATGGTTTCCCTAGTATGATCGGTAGTATTGATTGCATGCACTGGCCATGGGAGATGTGTCCAACCGCATGGCGCGGTTCGCACACCAGAGGGGATGTTGGTAGACCATCATTGATGCTTCGGGCAGTTAAGTCTACTGACTTGTGGATTTGGAATGCATATTTTGGTTAGCAGGGGTCCAACAATGACATCAACGTGTTTGAGGCGTCCCCAGTCTTGGAAGAAATTATATCTGGCTTGGCACCTACAGGTTAATTACGTACTTAACGTTTAAGTATATAATATGTAGTAATATATTATATATGCTTTTGTTAACTAATATTAGCTTTTGTTTAATTTACAGCGGGTTTTTATGGAAACAACAACTACTACAAAGCCGGATACTACTTGACAGATAGCATCTACCCTGAGTATTCCACCTTTGTGAAGACTTTTACTGACCCGATTGACGAAAAAAGAAAATACTTTAAGAAGAAACAAGAATCAGCGCGAAAGGATATCGAGAAAGCATTCGGGGTTCTTAAAAAGCGTTGGAAAGTTGTTAGTTTTCCCTCACAGTTTTGGGACAAGCAGAGGATGCATGACGTGATATACGCGTGTATCACTCTACACAACATGATATTGGAGGATGAAGATAAAGCTTTTTGTCAAGACTTCAACGATGAAGACCCAACACTAGACCCGGCGTATTGGGAACAACAAACTTCAATGGAGCAACGGATCACGAATTCACAAGCCGTACGAAATAGCCAAACCCACAACATGCTCTTAGCGGATTTGGTAGATCATTTTTGGGAAAACAAGAGGGGAAATCATCCACCATACGTGCCACTGGAAGTCGATGACTACTTTAGCGATGATGATTAGTTATTAGTTATTTATTTGTGTTTGTGTATCGAATAATTTTTTTATTTTATTTTAGCAAACCCACAACATAATGGTTAGTATTTTATTTTACTATTTATAGAAATTTTGTTATTTTTATAATAATATGAAAATCATAAAAAATTAAAACAAAAAGAAAATCAATCATTAAAACCAATCATTGAAAGTGCCACATGGCACAAGTCGCCCCTTACTTAAAAACCCACCCATTTCCACCTTTTTTGAGGGGCAACTCTTTTTACCCTCCATGCCACATGGCACAAGTCGCCCCCTCCTACCCTTCTTCCACTCCTCTTAGTCTCATTTTTTATTATTACTCTCAAAACTTAAATAAAATAAATAGTATATCTTCCTCTATTGGACATACCCAAACTCCTGCTACCACCGAGAACTGAAACAAAATATAATAACTTATTCTATACATACATAAATATATTTTAGGTAAAATAAAACAGATATTAAAATAGAACAAATAAAATAATAGGTTTTCTTTCACTGAAAATCGTCATGCATCATGAAAATCATTGTGCATCAATTTAACTATGATTTAAGGATCAAGATCTTGTTCTACTTATTTTACTTTAATATTTGTTTTACAATATGTGGGTAGAGATCTAGCGAAAAGGTTCTTACTTCTTAAGAATAGAAGGGAAAAAAAAGTTCGTTTTTTATTTGTTTTAACTTGTTTTTTTATAAAAAAAATCACTTTTTTCATTCTTTTTTTAATTAACTCAATCCATAAAAAAAATTTAAAAAAATAAATAAAATTATAACCAAAGTTAGTGAGTTATACATGTTAGGGTACGATAAAGACTTCTCCCTAAAGGATATTAATTAGGAGTAGCTGGTGAGAGTAATAGGTCATACATGGTGATAAGTCATAAGGGTCGGGAGTGTTTCACCGCCCATCCCCGCTTTTTCTCCTCCTCTCCGCCCGCTCCCTAATTGCACGGAGTGCTTCCCCGACTCTCCCCGTCTTTCCCCGCCCATTTATATTTAATTATTTTCTATATAATTTTAATCACCAAATTATTAAACTTTTTATTTAATAAATTAAAAATACAACTAAAAAACATAAACACTACAAAATTAAACACTTTATAAAAAAAATTTTAAAAAATACAAAAATTTTTAAACACTACAAAATTAAAACCATATTAAAGTATGTTTTGGAAAAAATAATAAAAAGAATAATAACGTATAACAAAAACCTTTTAACCCATTTTAATAAAAAGTTAAAAGTCTAGAGGGTAAAGTGTACAATTGGAATTACATATATTGACTTTTTGTGGTTGTTGCGTTTGTCTTCTCCAATTAAGCAGACTATATATATATATATATATATATATGAGAAAAGTGAGTATGGGGCTGTTATTCACCCAACTTGGTTGGAAAAACCCCTCACCTACTAATATTTTAATATTTTGAATAAATGTTTGGCCACATGATTTTTGTGGTTTTAAAAAAGGTATGTGAGTGGTTTTTCACCCAACTTAGGTGTCTAATAGCTTCATATTCTCTTCCCCTATATATATAGGGTATATATATATATATAGGGAATGAGAATATAAGGTTGTTAGGTACCTAAACTTAAATGTCGGACACTCACATATTAATTTTTCAAACCATAAAAATCATGGGCCCAAACATTTATTCATTAAACAATATATAATGAAATATTAGTATGTGAGGGGTTCCAACTTGGGTGAACCCCCCCCCCCCCCCCCCATACCAATATTTTAATATTTTGAATAAATGTTTGCCCCCCTATGATTTTTTTGGTTTAAAAAAAGATATGTGAGGAGTTTTTCACCCAACTTAGGTGCCTAACAGCCTCATATTCCCTTCCCCATATATGTGTGTATATATATATATATGGGAAAAGTGAATATAAGGTTGTCCGGCATCTAAGCTTAGGTGTGGAACCACTCACATACTAATTTTTTAATATTTGTTGAATTTTAATTAAATCACATGGTCTCCATGAATTTTATGGATTAAAAAACAAGATGTGAGTGTTCCACACCTAAACTTGGATAGCTAACAACGTTATATATATATAAAACATTAAAGTAAAACAAATAAGATAATATTTTGACCCTAAGATCATGGTTAAATAGATGCACGGAGATTTACGAAACAATTGATGCACAATGATTTTCATGATGCATGGTGATCTTCAGAGAAGAAAAACATATTGTTTTATACTTGTTTTATTTTACCTAAAAAATATATATATAGTCGGGGACCCTTATTTTGAGAACCATTTTTTTTTGTAAGAACTATGAGAACTCTTATATAATATATTTGTTCACATGTTTTTTTTGTTCATTCACATGTGAAACGTTATAAAAATATATGTTGCAGAAGAAATTTTATTTTGAAACCTTATATATAGTCGTTTGGCACATGTGAACAGAAAACGTGAACAAATTCATTCATATGCTCACAAAAGACTACTTTGAAGGTTTATTAAAAAAATTCTTTTACAACATACATGTTTATATCATTCCACATGTGAATGGAAAAAAAAATATGTGAACAAATATACTATTTAAGAGTTCTCATGGTTCTTACAAAAAAAATAGTTCTCAAAATAAGGAAACTCTCTCTCTCTCTATATATATATATATATATATATGGAAATGGATATTTCATATAAAAAAAGAAAAAGAAAAAAAAAACAATGATTAGTAACGGTTAAATAATCGAGACGAGCCCGGAGACAGTCCTCCCCAACCTCCTCCCCACCCTACCAGTAAAGGTGAGATGGAGCGGTGTTCCCTTAGGACTTAGGTACCGGACCGGTACCGATTTGGTGTCGGTTCCATTCCGTCCACCCTAAGTAGTGTATAATATAGAAACTTGAAATGTCATAACTCATAACTAAGTCATAAGCAAACACAAACTATCACATGTGAATTAAAAAAAATTATGGAACTTTTAGAAACAGTTAGATGTATAACTTTACACGAATTGTTATAATGTGTATCAAACTTTAATCACATGCATTGTATGTAATGAACTTTTATATTATGTGCATTGTCACATATACCCAGATATATACAATGCACAAGATTTGAAAGTTCATTACATACAATGCATAAGATTAAAGTTCGATATACACTATAACAATTCGTGTAAAGTTGCTTACATTTTGAAGTACTAATCTCTTTATTTATTCATATAACTAAGTGTATTACTCGTAATTTATTTGTTCATGTTTGATATTCCAACATACGTTTTTATTAGTAAAACTACTTCCTAAGAGAGGTTATTCCCATTAAAAAGTATTTTATTACATAAAAATGTAAAAAGTACTAAATACAAAACTAAAATTAAATTCAACATATATATTCAACATTTCGGGCTTTTAGCTTAAAAAAAAAAAACACATTTAAGGGCCAAAACCCGGCCGGATAGCCCGGCAAAGAACAGGTTACATTAATTAGCGTAATCAACCACCAAAAAAGAAAAAGAAATCACTTATTAAAAAATGCGCATGACGCGCAGCTGAAAACGTACACACGCGCCGCCATGAAGCACCTACTCCCCCTCATCAGGAACAGTATTCAGATCCAAAAGAACACCACTGTCACTTCTCTTCTTCACACCATCATCACCGTCTAGTGACGGTTCCGGCAACTTACCTCCATCACCGGAGCTTTTACCTTTCTCGAAATACTTGACCGCTTCTCTCATCCGCCGGAGAATCGCAAAGAATTCTTCCACCTCATCTTCCGTCGGCGGCTCCACCACTACCGGCACCGGATCTATCTCCATATCCTTCCCTTTTGTTTCTTTCTCTTTTTTCCGATCAGCTCCACTACTTCCGTTGCCGGCCACCGCCCTGCTTCTCTTCTTATGGTCTCTCTCCATATATATAAAAATAAATAATATATACTTATATAAGATATAAATCTTGTTAGAAATATTATTATTATTATTATGTAAAATGATGGATGGATGGATGTATTATTATTTGTTAATATAATAAAAATTCGATCATCCCATGATGTGTTTGAAATAACAACTCATACACGGAAACATTTAGGTGTTTAATTTGTATTGACAACTGATACACACTTAAAACACGAATTTATGTGTGTATCACGTTAATTGGAGAAGAATATAATACTCGTAATATATTGGTGAAGTTTTTTGGTGTGGGGAATAAAATAATGTATATGTATTGACTGATAAACTAGAAAAAGACTTGGGATTGATATCTTACGTCTTGACGATGACGCTTTGCAGGTGTCATCTATCTATACAGTGATGATATACTCCTACCATTGTTGAGTTGTTAAAAAGTCTATTTTAGGTGGTGATGTCATTCCCATGAGGTATTTTTTTGTTTTATGTTTTAAACTTGACTACAATGGTATCCGTATACCGGCTACGGGTGATGGTTATCGCGGTGGCGGTAACAGTGCCGACAAATAATGTATATTATTGATGTGAAAGAATTAATGTATTTAGTTTATAAGTTAAGGTGATAGTTAGATGATAATGTATTTAATTCATTGAGGTATTATTTATATTACCTTTTAAACCATCTACTTTTTAATGGGTAAAAAAAAAACCAAAAAACCATTTACTTTCTTTGAATATATCAACAAAAAGTATTGATCAACATAAATTATTTTTTTCCTTTATTCATTAATTCAAAACTTTTTATCTAATATATTATAATACTTTTGATAAAAAAAAAATTACAACACATATTCTTCAACTATTAATATAAATATACTACCTTTTTTATATCAATTATTTTACAAGTTTATATTAAGAATCACACCGTCGCCAACACCATCACCGCCATTGCCATAGCCGTCATCACAAAATGTTGTCGCCTCCACACCGTCGCATTATATGAATATATGTTAAAACTGTTATAAGCATATCTAGTAAATACTATAGGTATTTCAAGTGTAGATGTTTAAATTGTTGAATAAAAATAATTGGCATTTTAAGGTTATCAACTACTTAATTGAAAAATAGAGAGAACAAATGTTTTATAATAATGTAATATAGATAGTTGGTTGATACTATATTTCATTGTATTATATATATACATATATATATACTATTACTGTATTCTTACTCTTAAAATACATACATGTTTTGGGATGAAATCCATGCATTGCGAAAAGCTCCATATTAATCCACCCTTATAATTCTGATAAGTATTCAAATTTGAGTAGATCCTTCCAACGTTAAAAATCCTACCATTGATCCACCAACCTCATCGATTAATTTGATAAATATTTAAACTTTGATATAAATAAAACTTAAAAATAATATTCAATTGTTCATATATTTCTTCTAAAAACATGCAAGAAATGTTAGTTGTCGTGACGAGTTTCATCATTTTGTTACACACCGATATATTATAAGGCAAAAGTCAATACGGAGTTATTGTCTATCTAAGCTTAAATGAAAAGCTTCTAACTAATAAATATTTTAATATTTGTTCAAAAGTTAATAAATATTTTGGGCCTCATGATTTTTGGTGAATAAAAAAAAGATGTGAAAGATTCTCATCTAAGCTTAAGATGGGAGACAAGCACCTATACTCACTCCCCAATATTAGAGTTGTCTTTGTAATTGTTAGTGAAATATTTAAAAATAATGTTTTTTTGAGAGGGTGGTATAATAAGATATTAAGATTACCTGTTATTAAATAAAATTAGTCGAAGTTCGGTAAGTAAAATCCGTTATCATTCATTAACAAACACGAAATGCTCAATCACTCATATTGCCTGAATATATGCTATAGTATTTTTCTTAAGAGATTGAAGATGGATTGCAAAAACAATTGTAACAATGGTAAGCAAAGAAAGTTGTCTTCAATGTCAATGATACAATTGAACGAGTCCTACTAGCATATTTAACGACTTCACCTTGTTGATTATGCTAATAAAATATTATATAATGAATATTTAAAGGTCACGGATTCAAATGTTAATTTCGTTTATCGTATTTGAAAACAACTTTCCTGAATTTAAAATGCAAAAACAACGACGTATATCTATATTATATTATATTACGAGTAATAAATAAACTATTCCCCCCTTTTCAACGCTTTACCTTTAAAATACCCAAATAATCTTAATTTCAACACATTCCTAACTCACACACTAAATCTACCCAATATATCCCTAAAATATTTTACACCTATATTTATCCAAACTATCTATCTTCTTTATTAATTAATTTTAATATTTCTACCTAATAAATCTATGATATTCTTAATAATGTTATTTACAAAAGATACATCCCTTGACCATAAAAAACTACACTACCATTTACGTCAATTACTTTTAGATTAATAATCATATTGTTACCACCATCACCACTAACAACACCCGTTGCCGCCACCACCATTGTATTGCGGGGATAATCATCTCATATGGATATACATATACTATGTTAGTTGAGCGCATAAATCAAAGGTTTTTCCTTTTCATTTATTTTTTAATTTTTATAGTCTACTTAGAAAAATGTGTTATTCCATGCCCTTCAAATTGTCAGTCCACCAACTACTGAACTACGATTGACTTGTAAGCTGCAACACTCCAAGTAGTCTCCAACTACTTGTCCCAAGTAAAGGAGGAGGACACTGAACTTTTAGTTTCATAGGGTATTTGGTCTAGTTTATCAATTTTACCTTACGCTTGCAAAATAAAAGCAACTTATTGTTTATGTTAGATAAGCTTATAAATTGTTTCCATGTGTTTGGATTGACTTATCTTGTTTATGAAGTTTATGAAGGAAATCATTTCATTATTGCAATAGAAGCTAAAAAAGCTTCATGCAGTTGGCTTCACAAAAGAAGTTTATATAAAATCAAAAGCATAAGCATATAAGCTCATCCAAACACCTAAACTAGCTTATTTAAAACGAAATAAGCTAAAAGGCTAAACATGGTATCATGAAAAAACATATGAATTAATATGAAAAATCAAATTTCCTTCAAGTAATGTGAGCGATGTTACATGCAATAATTGGCTGATCGATTTGGTGACTTGGTGTGTGCAAGTGCAACATAATGTTTGACTGTTTGTTATGGATTTTTTATTTTTTTTTAAAATTTTTTGTATGCTACTGTAATAATTTCATGATGATGTATTCGATGTTAGTTAAAAATTTCAACTAATATCCAATTTGAGGATGTCTCTTACAACTATTTTTGAAGGGTAAAGGCGTAAAACCAAATCAAATAAATGTTAAAGTCAATTAATATTCCTTTTAATATTTATCTGATCTGGTTTTATTTACTGTGTTTAAAAATAGAAAGGGAAAAAAAAGGGTAAAAGTAAAAACTATGATTTAGACCATTTTAGTGTCGGATTAAAACATTTGCAATCTCACTTATCCTTTCCAATAATGATTTTTAACTATAGACACACTTTGAAGTGGGTATAATATAAAGTCTATAACCCAATCATATAATTATGAATTTTCTAGCAATTGTTTTTTTCTGATATATTCTGCAAGAAAATTTAATATTTAAATTATTGGGTTAGTTTCTTGATGATTGGGTTTTCTGTTCGTGGGAGCGTTTTCTAGGAAGCAACCTCATGCTAAATTACAAGAACATACCTGGCTACCTGTTAATTGGCGATTGCCCACATTTATTTATAAGACCAATAAGGCAATAATAGAATGGACCACACTTTCCAAAAAAAGTTAAAATACAAAATGACTACGTCTCCACTCCGCATGCTGTGCTTCAGATTCCTTACGGTTATATGTTTACTTAGACTCTGTGGCTCCATTCTTGAGTTTTTTTTAAAAAAAAAAAAAGAAAAGATAAGAAAAATCACCTTTTTGTATTCTTGAGTTTTTTTCCAAAAGAAAAGAAAGTGAAGGGAAAGAAAAATCAAGGTTTTTTCCCCTAAAAGTTTTCTGGCCATTTTGGCCTGATTTGGAAGGAAACTCGTGGAAGTGGTAGTTGCAGGTTTCCGGTGATGGTTGCGTTGCAGGGGATGGTTGCAGGTTTCTGGTGGTTGTTGCAGGTGGTGGTTGCAGGTTTCCGGTGGTGGTTGCGTGGAAGGGGTGGTTGCAGGTGGTGGTTGCGAGTGGAAAGGGTGGTTTCCGGCGGTGGTTGGAGGTTTCCGGCGGTGATTGCAAGTTTCCGGTGGTGGTTGCAGGTTTCTGGCAATTGTTCCGATTATTTTTCTTTCACTTTCCTTTCAAACTCAAGAATGGCTTTTATAAATCTAATCTTCTATCATTTCTTTCCCTATCCAATCTTCCCTTTTTTTTTCTTTTAAAAAAAACTCAAGAATTCACTCTTGGGGGGGAGGGAGTGGTTACCATTCTTCCCCCACCACTAACCAATAAAGTTTTGCCACCTCATTTTACTCAATTTTCCCCCCATCTTCCCCAAATCACTGGCGACACTTTCCCCCATCTTCCCCCCATCTCCACCTCATCATTTCTTTTTCATTTTTTTAATACTATTTCATTTCTTTTTCATTTATTTTTAATACTGCTTCATTTATATTTCATATATTTTTAATACTATATAATTTTACAAACTATATAAAATAACAACAATAATATTAAAAACATCACATTTTATTAGAAATATTAAAAACACATTACAACATACTAAAAAAAACGACTTGCATAAAAATAAACACTACGACATACTTAAAAATTAAAACATTACGCCATACTTAAAAAACAAACTACTCATTAAGATATGGCAAATTTTGAGCCGCGACATGCTCCGTGAGGTCGAATCGAAGACGGTGATGGACATCCTCATCTTGTATCTCATCGTATACATCACCGTTATAAACTGCTTTCACCGGCGGATCCATGATATGAACCGGTGATATCGCCCTACCATCGCGCTTTATGATCATGTTATGCAAAATACATAGCGCATAAACATATTGACCAATTTTGTGTTTGGTCATAGGCCGAAAAGGTCGAATGAGAATCTTCCATTTTTCTTTGAGCACACAGAATGCGCGCTCCACATCTTTTCTTGCTGCCTCTTGTAACCTCTTGAATTTCTTTTCCTTTGGGTCAGTAGGATACGGGTACGCTTTAACTAAGGTCGCCCACTTGTTGTAGATTCCATCGGTAAGATGGTAGCCGCGTTTGTAATCCCGTCCATTCACAGAAAATGAACTATCTGGAGTCGTTCCTAGTATCTCTTGAAGATACAAATCGGATTGATTCAACACATTGAGATCATTGTTCGACCCCGGCGCTCCAAAAAAGGCATGCCAAATCCACAAATCCTATGACGCCATAATCTCAATCATAATAGTAGGCACACCATAGTCACCTCTCGTATATTGCCCTCTCAACCTTCTAGGACAATTCCTCCATTCCATGTGGGTACAATCGATGCTACCAAGCATGCCGGGAATGTGGTGCTTAGCCTCATGGGCCTCGAATATGCGTGCAACATCGTGTTGAGTCGGCCTACGTAGGTACTCTCGGCCATACAACTTAATGATGGCATCACAAAAATGATCAAGAGTTTCACGTGAAGTTCTTGCGGACATGCATAAGTACTCGTCATACTCATCGGGTGCGTTGCCGGTTGCGAGTTGTCTTACCGCCGACGTGATCTTTTGTAAAGCCAAGAAACTTCTCTTGCCTCGAGCGTCGTATCCTTCTTGAAAATATGGGAAGTTTGCTTCAATGTCGTCTACTATGGATAAAAACATACTTTTATCCATACAAAACTTGCGACGAAAATAAGCGTCGTCATACTTTGGTTCTTCAACAAACCAATCGGTCATTAGAGTTTGAAGACCAATATCACGTCGGCGATCTATACTTTGACGGGGTCGGAATTCACTAGAGCTTGCGGTGTCTTGAAGATATTTATGTGTTTTAAGCAAAAATTGCAAAGAACTACCTGTGGATTCGTCGGAAGAAGTAGGATAATTTAAATCCTCCGACGAAGAAGAATCAAATGACATGTTTTCTTTTTATAAAAGGGATGGAGTTTTGGTATATAATTTGAAAGAAAGAGGAGAGAAAATGGAGAAGAATGGTGTTTTGTTGCATAAAAATGGTGAAGTTGTGTTGGTTTTTATAGATAAAAAGGTTAAAAAAAAATAAAATAAATTTTTTTTTAATAACGGTCAAAAGACCTGTTAGTGGGGGGACCCACATGCTTTGACCAACCAATCAAATGGCTCCCTCCCTCCTTCTCCCTTTCTCTTTCTTCTTTCCCCGTTGCGGCTTCTTCCCCCCCCCCCCTTTTCTTTTTCTCTCTCCTGCGGTTAAAAGTAAGTCCCTTTGCCACTGGATCTAACGAGATTAAGTATCTAATGTATAAGTGCGGAAAATCTTATACACTAGCAATCAACACAATATATGAACACGAACACGAATATGAATAAACTGGAACCGTATATTACTTCAATAAATGCAATTACAAGTAAATATCAAGTTCCTAAACACGAGAATATGAAAGAAACAAAAGCTAGAAGATTAACCTTAAACATAAGGCTTAATCTCTATTTATAATAATACAAAAGGACTAGACGGACCTAGTATGTCATGGGCCAAAGCCCAGACTCGACCTGGTCAACGGTCGAGCTCGACCTAGTCAATGGTCGAGCTTGACTTGGTCAACAGTCAAGGTTAACTTTATTAAACTAATGATTAACATTCGACTTTACATAAACTAAAGATTCAAACTACTTTTCACGAATACTGTTGTCACTAGGAAATGCACCAACATTAAACACCGGCGGCGGTGTGCCCGCCCGGCCCCGTGACCCCGCAACCCCTTCCCTGCTTCCACTCCCTCCCCTCTTACACCCTCAAGGTGTGGAGCCATTACACCCTCAAGGTCTTTTTGGGTGGATGGTTCAAGGTTGAAATATCCACCTTGAAGTTGTGTTGGGTTCTTTCATTTTTTTTCCTTTTCAAAGTGTTAAAAGTTATGGTGTGGTATGGTTATTGTTACAGATGTGGTGTGGTTGTTGGGTGGTTTTTGTGTGGTATTGTGTGGCGCTGATGTGTCACACCACTTGGTGTGGTGGTGTGAACCATTACAAACACTCTTAGAGGGTGTTTGAGAATGCGTTTTAAAGTGATTATCTGATTATTACGTTCGTAAAATGCAAATAATCTAAAAAAGTGTTTGTGTGGAAAAGTGATTATCTGCTATGAAAACACAGTTTTAAAGAAACATGTACCTACTTGCTTTTTCAAAACGCAGTTTTGAAAACGCATAATCAATTTTGAAAAAACAAAATCTGTTTTATAATCATAATAACAAACACCCCCTTAATTTATTGTTTATGTTTATTTTACGGGGATGATTAATCCTTTTTTAATTCATAGGCCTAAATTTTTTTCTAATTATTTGGATTATAACATAAGAAAATTCAAGAGGGGAGATTATGAAAAAGATTAAGTGAAATACACTTGTCACATTTATAAGGTTTTAAAAAAAGGTAATGATCAATCCCCCTAAGTTATTAGCCCACAAATCCTCCTAATTAATAGGATTGTGACATGTGAAAAATCAGAGGATGAGATTAAGAAAGAGAATTAGTGGATTACATGTGTTAACAAATGGATATATTAGGAGGATTGGTTAGGAGGATTAATCATTTTCCTTTGAAAAAATTTTAGGCTAATGTTTAAGAACATCAATCATTTTCCTTATTTTACTAAGCCATTTTTAAGTGTTGAGTCTATAAGGCTATCTTTAATGCTAAGGATGTCTTTAGGTGTCTTTGAGCTGCCATATCATATATTTACAAATCCTTAAAATCCTTACATATCCTTATAAATAAATTATTCAAATCCCATAATTTTATCTCCAACCATACAAACATCCATACATATCCTTTTACCTCCAACTAAAAACAAAAATATATTAAGTAAGGACATGTGCTTAGATAAGAGCATCATTCAAAAAATCTTTAGTTTTGAGCAAGCTTCAACGACAAATGATATCCAAGGACACCTAAGAGCACCCAAAGACACCCTGTCGGAGATCGCTAAAGAGTGATGTGATGACATATAAGTTGATTTGCCGAATAGAACTCGTTTTTATTATCTAAAAATGTAACGAGTTGTTTAGACCACGATCATTAATTATCTTAATACAGTAAGTATTTCTTCACATCTAAGTTAAAAAAATAATAATTATAAAAAAACCCACAAGGTTCATACAAATTGGATTAACAAAAATCGGACATTTACCTCACAGGTAACATCCGAATGTCTAAGCAAGGCTAGGAAAAGACCACAAGGGTCCACTATTTGATTCCTACAACATACAACATGTATACCACGTTTTAAACTTTTAACAACTTTATATATTAAAGTTTTATATTTGATTATTAATTATTAATATAAAAACATGTTTTACTAAAGCTTAATAATTTAATGTATGGTGATTTGTCGGTGATACTAAGGGGGCGTTTGGTAAAAGTGAATCAAAGAGAATGAAAATGTAATAGAGAATGAATATAGTGGGAAAGAGAATGAGTGTTTGGAAAGAGAATGGATTTCGTCGTTTGGTACAAACAGAGAATGAATATACAAAAAATTACAAAATTTTGAATAATAATTAAATTTAATATATATAACATCACTAAACCAAAAAAAAAAAAAATTTCATTCCCATCAATTCTCAACATTTTATAGATAATTGAGGGAATGAAATCGATTCCCACTTCTCGATTTTCTTTCTCATTTTCTATTGCAACCAAACATGAGAAATATTTCTTATTCCCTTTCCACCCTTTCCATTCCATTGTACCAAACACTCCCTAAATGTTTTACTGAGTTTAGCAATTTGAATTATGGTACGTCTGTCGGTGATGCACAACAAAATGATGTTCGGTGGTGTGAACATATATGTAATTGTTACAACTATGACAGCGCGCGTTTGGTGATGAGATAATAATAAGGTGAAAGTTATGACATTTTTATGTTTATTCTTTTGTTATTTACAATGCCTACCATATGCTATAGCTAGTTAAAAGTCCTCTAAGAACATATTCATTTTTTTTCTAGATGACCCATGTGAGATTTAAACTTTGTCTAAAGTTGTAGGCTTTTGATTGTATCAAACTATTATATTCTTTCAGATAACTTATGCTAATATACAGTACTTTATAAAGTCTTTTGTGATTAACAACCTTATGTTTATCTTTTGGGATTAATTACGGAAAGACCAACGTACTTTTTTATTTGTACACGGTTGTCCATTATACTTTTTTATTGATAAGGTTTACCCACATACTTTTTTTTTTGTACACGGTTGACCAATATTACCGACTATTACAGGTCAACTTTGGGCCAACCGTGTACAAAAGAAAAAGTATGCGAGTAAACCTCATCAATAAAAAAGTATGATGGGCAACCGTATACAAATGAAAAAGTACGTTGGTCTTTTCGTGATTAATCAAAAAAAATTAGTGATGTATGGCTAAAAAAAATATCTTATGGATGATCCTGCTTACTTAATACATGAGAATCTTTCTTACTAAAAAAGGACTAACAATCAAATATTTCATACGAAACCCAAAATACAAAAATTTTGAACATTTTGACGTTGTAGATGTTGCATATCATTGCAACCCAATAATAATGAATGTTGGTGCCCGACCTCAAAACTTGTTTTTTCTTTGTAACGAGGTCTTAAGACCCGTGCGTTGCACGTCCGGGATGAATTATATTATTTTCATTTTTAACGTGTGGTTTAAAAATGATCTATATTAGAACGATGTTGAGTTTGTGTAAGAGTATAATTATAATATGGACATAATTATGAAGATAGAATGTAAGGAAACAATTGACAATATAATATATAGTTGTGTTGATTAAAAAGTACATGTTTACGAACGTTGATTAAAATTGGATTAATCACGAGAAGACCAACGTACTTTCCCATTTGTACACGGTTGCCCATTATACGTTTTATGGATAAGGTTTACCCACATTTTTTTTGTACACGGTTGACCCAAAGTTGACCGTTTTACCTGTGATAGTCGGTAATATTGGTCAACCGTGTAAAAAAAAAGTATGTAGGTAAACCTCATCAATAAAAAAGTATAATGAGCAACCGTGCACAAATGAGAAAATACGTTGGTCTTCCCGTGATTAATCCCTTATTTTTTCCTTTGATAATTGTGTTATTTTGTTATTATAATGTCAATCTAAAGGGACAAGTTCAACTACGGACATTGTCGTTTAATAATTATTTGATAAAACTAATCACTAACAAGTTACAATTTCTTTTATCAAAACTAGTATTGTATGCACTAAAACTTAAGTTTATCGTTATTACATATATTTGGTTCTTTATATGTATCTATGTTGATCTGGTAGCAATAGACCTTCGTCGCTACATGATCAAAACTAGTGTGGTTGCGGTCTACAAGTTATAAGATGTTAATATGTTATATACACACAAACGGTAAAATAAAAAATGAAAAAAGAGAAATCTACATTTTTGTTCCCTCAAGTTGGCAGGATTTTTAGTTATTGGACTTTAAGTGAATTAATTACAGAAAAAACCTTGAAGTTGTTCAATTTTTTCACTCCTCACTCCGCGATTAACAACCGTCTATTAAGTGAGGGGCAAAACCGTCATTTCACCATGATCCTTTTTTCTTCTTCTTCCACACTGAAACACAAACCCAAACCCAAATTTATCAAGTTTTTCCTACCATTTTTCATAGATATCGTCGTCGTTTATCGTCAAATCAATTTGAGATTCATCAAATTTTAATCACGGTCGAATTCTGATCAGGATGATGGTTTCAATTTTTTGATCGATTGATTTTTGTTGTCAGCTACACTTTTCTGACGAACTCAAGTTATTCCGACGAATTGTAATTCAGATTTTTTTGGGTTAGGGTTTCTGCGCGATTAAAATCTGAGTTGATTGCAACTTGTTTTGGGTCCTGATTCGAAAAAACGTGTGAGTAATCGTCATTTTTAGTTTTCCTGCAAGTTTCTGAATTTTCCGGCGATCGTTAAATCAAAAATTTGTTGGTTAGGGTTTGCTCGGACTTCTATTATGACCTTTTTTGTACCGGTTTCGTGTTCTGAATCGAAGAAAAGAAAGAGATATTGCGAATTTAACTGTTCCGGTGTGGTATTCTTTAAAATTTCCGGCCATCGTGTTGTCTATAAAAATTCATTGGAGCATGGAAGAAGAAGAAGTAGAAGTAGAAGGGATTATGGTGAAATGACGAATCTGCCCCTTAGTTGCGGAGTAAAAAGTGAAAAAGGTGACCAAATTCAGGGTTTTTTCTGTAATTAATTCACTAAGTGCAATAACTGAAAATCCTGCCAACTTTAGGGACAAAAAATGTAATTTTATATTTTTATCTAAAAAATTACTAATATGTTGATGCATGTATTTTAGGTTTTGAAAGTTGAATAATAAATAATTAACCAACTCCACTTACATGGGTTGGTTAGGGCCTTAGGGTATGTTCGTGAGTTTTGTTTTGGAGAGAAAGGAAAAGATTGTGAAGGATTTTAAAATTATTTGAATTCTTGAGTTTTATTTAAGAGAAGAAAATAAAAGAATAGAAAAGATTTGGAAGGAGAATTCTATAGAATTTGTTTAAGATATTTTCATCCTACTTTTGGGATGATTTGAAAGGAAGGAAAATCCACTTCTTCTCTTCTTTCCCCTTCCTTTACATATAAACTCGAGAACACAGGCTTAGGGGTATCTTCTAAATTTACTTTGTGGGTTCTGGAGGTAAGTTTTTCTCAAGGTCTCGGGTTTCTCATCTTAAGGTATTTTTCATGAAGAGAGGGTTGGAGGTCCAGTAAATCACTGGTTAAAATTGCGTTCAACACGTCTGAATCAAAACTAACTTTAATAAAAATAATAATAACTAATTGCATACGATAACACTGGTTTAATATGCATTTGTCCCTTTTAACTATGCATACGCGTTATATCTATATCTATAATCTATATCTATCTATAATCTATAATACATATTAAAGCATCAATTTCTTTTTAAAATCTCAATTAAAAAAATTAAAGTACCTAAAATACCTTTTTCTTTATTCATTAATTTAAACATTTCTACCTAATATACCTATAATACCCTTAATGAATTAGTTTACAACATAAATCTCTCAATCCTTAAAATAACTACACTATCTCTTTTAACATTAATTATTTTTCATTCACCACCATTGCCGCCCCCACCACCCGTCACGGCCACCACCATCCCGTGCCACTACCACCATCGCCGTCGCATGGACATATGACTCGTACATAATAAAAGAGCAACTCCCTTTTTAAAATCTTAATTAAGGAATTAAACTATCTAAAATATTTATCTCCTTTATTCATTAATTTAAATATCTCCATCTAATATACTTATAATTCCCTTAATTAAATAATTAACAACAAATACCTCTCAATCCTTAAAATAACTATACAACCTCCTTTAACATCATTTACTTTTACATTCACCACCATTGCCGTTGACACCACCCGCCACCGCCGCCACCACCACCACCACCCCGCGCCACTACCATCATCTCCATTGCATTATGACTCGTAAACATTAAAGTAACTTAATATATTACTTATGAAAACATAATGTGATAGCAGAAACTCTGATTCAGGCCGTTTGGTTTGTTGTAAATGTGAATACAGAAAACTACTTCAACTACCACGTTTTTTAATCATCAACATTTAGTGAAGAGTAGGCCAAAAATGATAAATAAGAACTACTGCCTTATAGTCTTACCAGGTCATAGAGAAATGTGATTTTAGGTGAAGTCGATCAATGTGATTTCATTAAAGATCTAATCGATAAAAGTCATCGACAATATGAATTTTTTGTACGGATGCAACATTTTTCGAGGCATATTGTGGTAATACGAACATTTGTTTTTGAATTTGTAAAACTACGAAAACCGGTATCTAAGACACCGGTCTTCAATTGTTTGGACCAAAGCCGGTGACTAAGACACCGGTCTTACATTACGTAGCACAAAGCCGGTGTCTTAGACACCGGTCTTCCATTTTCACACCTAAAGCCGGTATCTAAGAGGTAGGGTTTTCTTGTGTTTTGTCTCAACGCTGGTGTCTTAGATACTGGTTTCAAACACTATTTTTTTTGAAAAACAGGGGACTCTGACTTGCATATTCATACTGTAATCAAATAATGAAATAAGCAAGGCTTTGAGAGAAACACGTGGAGTATTAGTATTTGTCATTTATTGTAGCTTGTTTCATTTCTAATCAAGTAATGAAATAAACAAGGCTGGGAGAGAAACACGTGGAGTAAGAATTTTAGCATCACCGGAAACCCGTTTTCTAAGATACCGGCTTTGGTGTATAAAGTGAAGACTGGTGTCTAAGACACTGGCTTTGTGATAAAGTGTGCCACATAATTTAAGACCGGTGTCTTAGACACATAATTTAAACACTGGTTTTCGTAGTTTTACAAATTCAAAAGCAATAGTTAGTATTTACACCAAATGCCTCGAAAAATGTCGCATCCGTACAAAAACTTCAATAATACTTGGTATAATTGTTGGGAAAAAATGCATTTTTTCACCACTTTAGACATCAATAAATATATGGTCATGTGACATATATCGAAAACCGTTTAGTGTGTTTTGTAGTCTCTGGCCAAGGCTACGCAACAAACTAAGATGTGTCCAAATTGGGTTAAAAGGTGAATGAGATATCGAGTCTCAAAGTTGTGTGTTTGGTGCATAAGTTGGAGTTGGAAAACATTTGTCCCACATTGGCGTGGGATCTAAACTTTCACTAGTTTATAAGTGAAAGTTTCTAAGCTATGTCAAGATCTTGTGTTGTGTTCTATCCTGGCTCCTACCCGCGCGCGGGGGGGGGGGGGGGTGAGTTTGGTGGGTTCTTATTTTGGTTCCTAACGAGAGTTCGAGACCTATATAGTGTTTTGGTATTTAGAGGAAAACTTCATAAAACTAGGATCTCTAGCGCTAGAAACTTTAAACTTGTCCACATAAGGCAAAGGATGTATTGTCGGACTTCATTTATAGGTGTCATATGTAAAAATAACACACATGTGCATGAAAAAAAAAAAAAAACTATTTCAACAAAAAGTGAAGAGTGTGTTTGAAACACCAATGTTGAGCACTTAGCCACATAAGCGAAGTCTGATGTTCTAAACACCACCCTTGTTTTAATAAATTATTTATATCTTAAAATGTCTGGAGTGTTTTGCTTGCCATGACATCTTTGTAATTATTATTCGAGGAGCGTAAGTCCACCAGGATAAAAAAAGTCAAACCCTGACCAGAAAGTATTAGCGGCGACGTCGCCGCTAATACTGCGGGCCCTCATGTCCGTAATGGTAAATCTGGCAGAGAAAATAGCGGGGCCCCTGTCAGTGTCAGAGTATTAACAACGACTTCTCCACAAATGTCTTGGTCGAGTTAACTTTTGCCTGATAGTGTTACCTTGTGCCTTATTATTATCCAACGAGAGAGCTAAATATAAAAATTTATTAAGAGTTCGGTTTTTTCTTTTTCAGGGACCCCACTTGGCTTTCTTTTGATTCCATTATTTTATTTTATTTTGGCCCCACTTTTTTGTTTACGGTTTACAATTTTGTTTTACTACACAACAATTTAGGCCCAATGCGCCTACAATGATAAATACGTTGCTTACAAATTTACCATGGTTTATGTGTTAAGGAGTATATTTTAATTCAAAAATAACAAACATCTATCATTGGTACGTTATTAATGTTTGATAAATATGTATTCTAGACAAATATTTTATATTTCATTGTTATCAAATAGTAGACAACTAGACATGACAATCATAGTGGAGCACGAGTTATTTATTATTTTGATGTCACGTCTTGAGTTTTTTCTTTTGTTTGTAGTTTATTGCATATGTTTGGGTCGTTTAAAATTTTTGTTGAGTGATAATTTGCTAATATATAAATGCGTGCGAGGATCTTAGTATATGAAGGTAGCTAGGTCAATGTTACATGTACTACGAGTATATATAATATATGTAATGTTTTCCGGGGCAAAGCCCGGATAAAATACCTCGGATAACATACCTCGTTTTATCCGAAAAAGACTAAAAACATCACATGACTCTGAAAAGTCCCACCCATACAAAAAAATTTTAGATTTCTGATGGTTAGAATATGAATGGATACGACTTATAATAATAACATCTGTTCGGAAACAGCAATCATAACCGATCGACATATCTATTCGTCGGTGTCTGATGATCAGACAGATAGAAACAGCAAACAAGACAGTCAGAACTAGCTATCAATTCGGTTAATAGATGTTCAAAACTCAAAAGGGAGGGTACTTCTTCTTTATAAATAGCAGCCATTTTCCTGTGGGTTAAAACCATACACAAATTAAAACCACACCAAATCTTTATCTAAACTCATACCTGCAGGTTGCTGCATATTATGTTACTAAAAGGGGTATAAAATGTAGTGTCTCGAAAACCTTGAAAACTCAATAGATCATCAAGTTAATTACTACCACCGGAACAGTGTCAATAACGATACCATCTTTGCTTTGTTGTATCTTGGGAATTAGTGATTCGCTAGTAACCCAAGGCACACGTTTTATGGAAAGGTGGGGATGACGAAATCGCCTGAAAGCAACAAGTTGTAGTTTGTTTGTATCGTGTCCAGCTCTAGCTTGTCATCTATCTATAACCCCATAACTAACAAACTTAAAGCAATTTACATGTCATGATGGCATCCAAAAACTTGCAATAAATTACGAATGTCATGTGATATCATGAACTTGGAAAGGCCGGTTTGATGGTGGAAGTTTTAAACTGTTGGCAAATGAAGATGCAATTTCTGTTGGCAACACTTAGCGTTGCATACGCGTGCATGAACCTTGAGAATAAACTAGCGGCAAACATGATATTAGGATCGATGTGTGTATGTGAGGTACTAACAATCTCATCTGACCAAGTTTAATGACTAGATTGTGGCGTCCACGTACTTTAGGTGACCTTTATTATTTCATGAATTTGTCATTACCATTCTAAAACGTTGATAAATTCGCTTTCATCACTGGTCAATGGTCATATGGTTAATTACATACAACTTGGGTGTTATTTTCATACGTATATAGCTAGGTAGTACATATTTGTGTTATTTTGGGTCGTGTATACATCTATCAAAGTGAAAACAGGGGTATCCGATGATGACAATGCAGCTAGGACTATTGCGTGCGGCTACTACAAAGACAAGCATGTCTTGTTCCTTTTACCCGGCCACCTTCTTTTTCTGGGCTTTCTCCATCAAGAAGGCATCTACAGTTGGCTTGTTATCTTTAATTCTTTGCACATGTTCCCAAATCGACCCTCCAATCGTCACGTTTTTTTCAGCACTTAAAAAGCAAACAAGAATTCAGTCGTTCGATAGATATTCATGCAAATATTTTCTTTATTATAGCCCAAATTCATTCAGTTTTAAATTAAAATCATCAAAATGAAGAAGCGACTCTGTGCTTTTGTCAATTCGTTCCTATAACATTAAGACAAACTAAAAATAGATTATAAAAATCATGTGCCACCACATAAAAAAGTTGCAATTATATTTTTTTCCCTAAGTTAATTATTACCATTGTCTTGGCATAGTAGAATGGATTTTCCACTCTATGTTGCTCCCAATTGTCCAGATGCTCCAACATTTTATCTATGAAGGTCCAGCCAGTCAATACTCGCAGCCACACGGTTAGCTTTTCCTGCAAATACATACATAGTATAATTGATTACATCATGATATAGATAATTTTAATATATCAGTATATATAAGCGAGAGAAAAAAAGTTACCAGTTGTGTTAAGAAGCTCGACTTTTTCTATAGGTTCTAACTTTTGTGCTTCTTAATTGGAGATTGGCCGATTCAGCTTCAATTCTTTATTGGCTTTGATCACATCAGCATCACCTTTTAATCTACAATCCCCCGCCGTCATTCTTGGAGCTAGCTCATAGTCGATAACTTTGTTCATGTGGGAAAAAAATAATACTCGTACCATTATCCATTATATCAGTACTTCATCTCAAATTCTGAATAAAAAGATTTAGCTAATCATCACTACTAGACTAACTAGAACAAAAATTATTACTGTTGGAAAATAAATCATAGCAATGACCAAAGATCGATGAATCTAAACCAAAAGTAATTACGAGTAATTTATTGCCAAGTTATTGTAACAAATAAAAGAGAAGAAGTCGAAGAGTAACCAAAAGAATTTGGATGCTGCTAGTACCTGTTGAGTGCAAAATATTAAACTATAAATAATCTTGAATGGTTGAAACCAATGCTGCTGCTGGTTGTGTCGCACAAAAACAAAAACCGAAAGCTTTGTCTCTTGCGGCTTGAAAACCTCACCGAGAGCACACCCTCACACAATTAATTTCTCCTCGTATTAGTTTTTGGTAGAGTATGTAGATGCTATGTCTTAACTCTTTTCCTTTTCTTTTTCTGCCGAGTTCCCTTCCCACAAGACAAGGATGGGCCAAGCCCATGTATTAACTTCCTTTTCTTTTGCTTGATGCCCACGTGAGAGTCCAAAGTCCAAAACCCCAGCATGAATTTCAAAACCCACGTAAGACATTATTATTATGGTCAAAGCTTCTCCAAATTAATTAAAAGTTAAAACATGACTCAAATATTCAATTTCTACAAACTTGTTATGCATGGCCGAAAAATCTTAACTAGTTTTGAACTTCCTTCTGATTCTTGAAAATCTATCATCTTTGGTTCACTCAGATCATCAATGATTATGTGGACCTACAATCCAACAAATGACATATTAAGTACTCTCAAATTTCATCAAATAATCATAATTTACACATAAAAGTAAATGATATCGTATAAAGTAAATATGTATAAAATAACCCATATCACCTCCCCCGCAAGATAATTGACCTGTCAAAGAAGCCCATCTTGGATATGAATGAGAGATCTTTGACTTGAACTTGTAGAGAACTTACTTAATACGCCCATGCAAGATGATTGACCATATCCTTAACTTAAACTTTAACAATTGATTTTTGGCTACCAGTAAAAAATTGTTTTTGAGGTAATGATGAACCCGATTGGGGACTGGAAATTTGATGGAAAAGTTGGTTGCTCGTTGGAGCAATATGGGTTAAGAGGGCTGTTCGTTGGAGTAACATGAGTTTTTTTTCCCTCCGAGAGCTTGTTGGAGTTATGATTGTTAAAAAGTTAAATCTGTTGTGTAAATTGAAGTGGTTGGACATTATTGGAAGGTTGCAAGCTAACGAAGAAGAGTTGTGGGATTTTTGTTCACTACGCATTGAAACCGGCCACCAAGGTGTGGGCTTAGTGGGGTTGTTGTGCATTGTTTAAAAGGCAATAAGTCGACGAAAAAGATTTGTGTGATTTTTGATCACCACACATTGAAACTGGTCACTACGGTATGAGCTTAAGATGAAATTGCTAGTTGGAGCTTAGGAAAAAGCCGTAAAGTGAGGCTACTGCACATTATTTGAAGACAACAACAAGCTGAAGAAAAACATTTGTGGTATTTTTGACTGCTAAAAATTGAAACCGACCACTACGGTGTCGGCTTAGGATGAAATTGCTCGTTGGAGCTTAGAATAAAGTTATAAAGTTAGGCTAATGCACATTATAGGATCGCTATATGTTTATATCCATATCTATATTTTGTATCCATATCTATGGTACTTCTATATGCATTTACCACCTCTTTATTTTCAAGTAAGTTCTTAGTAACCTCAAAATGTCCTTATTTTTTATTTACTAACTTAATCATATCCACCTAATATACCTATAATACCTTTAATGAAATTTAATACAAAATACATTTTTAAATCTTTGAAAATCCTTTTAATGTATTACTCTTAACAGTGAGTCCTAGGCGCACACATATATATGCAGTAGTTCTAAAGATGCAGGTTTGATTTTTTAGGGTGACTAGATCATGTGTGAAGATTAAAATAAAGGTATTAAACCGACCAATGACGGAACTTGAACAATTGTTATGGAGGAGCGGGATTCAATGAGACATAAAATTTAGCTTTGTTAGAGAGGCTAATATGTAAAATGAAAATTAGTTTTAAAATATATATAAGAAAATTGATATTAAAAAAGAAAATTTAAAGGGGTTGGAACCTTTTGGCCTTTTAAAAGTTTCATCCTTGAAACCGACCTCATATAACTCATTGATGTTTTAATTATGTTAACAAGGCTAAAAATGAATAAAAATCAATTGAAAATGGATGTGAATCCGGGTCGGATTTTGAAAAGCAAGTTTTGGGTAGGAAAAGGGAGAATCGGTTGTGTATGTAGTAGTATATAAATTGGTAACCACCACCGAACTCGTTCTATATCTAACACCACCACAAACCATTCTATACGCAAACGCTTCCTTTTATCGTCGCAATTAATTGATTACTTAAAAAAGCAACCAATTCTTAAAATTTAAAAGTAAAGTTATTCTTATATAATAATCAATCTCATCGCCGTCTTTGATCCTTGACCATCGGCAGTTAAGGTTTCCATTCCGGTATGATCCACCGTCGTTGATCTCTTTTCCGATCATTTTCTTTTCGTTTCCGATTCTGTGTGTTACTCGTTTTAATTAAAAAATCTGTCCAAACAATCATACATAGAGAGTATTATTAGGCTCTCTTTTTTTTTTTTTTTTTTTTTTTATCGATCATCGTGTTTCATTATATTTTTGGATTATATATATGTGTATCTATATTAGTTAGATGTTTATATGGAGAATATTATATACGAACATATAAATAATCCTGTTAAAGTGTATGTATTTATAGAGATTGCGTTTTAGTAGATTTTCTATCGGTCATTTCGATGTGGCGACTAAGCGGATTATGATTAGATTTATTACGATAATACGATTTGGTCGTTTTGTATCTATATATATGTATATATATTTGATTGCATCTTACATATATGCATTAGGTACATACCAATTTGCCAAAGTAGAAAAAACATTTTGGGTTCGTTTAGCGTTTTCGGTACAACTGGTTTTTAAAGTGTTATGTGTTTATTTTCATATATGTTAGACGTTTTCAGATCTTTTTTAACGAGTTGCTATACGTGGACATGTTATGTGTATAGGGTAGAAAGTTATAAGTCATTGGGTTCTGACAGTACCTATAGTCAAGGTTTAAATTGGGTTTTTTCTACGATTTTCTTTCTGAGTCTCTTATTTATTTGCTCGTGGGAAATCCTTCGAGGTCATCATATGCTTTGATGACATATATTTGTGCGAGTTAAAATCCTTTGAAGATTTTTAGTTATCTTATATATACCAAAGCGTGTGCTTGTAACTACATATGTGTGTTACACCAAAGTTTTCATTTTTATATAATGCCAAACAAACGTGTTTCATCCAACACACCCGACATCTGTCCACACATGTTTCCTAAGCTATGTAAGGGGTTTTCTTATTGATTTCAAAAAGAAAAGATGATTTTAGTTAAATGGGCTTCTGGGATGCATAGGCATTATATAAACGTAGGTTATGAGTTTTTGTTTCCGTATTTGTGAATGTAGCTTCGGCTCTAAGATATTGTGAATCTGCATAACAAATTCTGCTGAGAGTAGATCGTTGACGATCCTTGGGTTTTTATTTCCTTGTCATTTTCTATGTTTTGCATTTGGTTTCAAACATTAGATTAAGCATAATAGCCTTGCGCACATTATCTTCTAACCCACACTCCTCGAGTGTGAAATCTCGTGTTTTTGCAGCAAGCGCCCTTAGTTTCCGTAATACATGTTACTGCCAGGTGTTGACTCTCCTTGGTTGAAATAGACCATGTAGAAAGTATAAAGTTATGGTCAGATAACACAGAAGAGGTGTTTAAATAAAAAGGTTTCTAAAATGTTATTGTCACTTTTACGAACCCCATTGTTTGAAGTTGGTTGCAGTGCAGGCCATATCCTATTGCACATATCCCCATTTTAGGCGAAGATTGGATCGTGATAATACTGGCATTTTTCGATTGGAGTGATGACATGCTGTTCTGTTAAAGAAAAGAGCTTTCTATAATTTTTAAATTGTCACCAGTTGTATGCTCTAAAATCTAAGTACGAAAAAGGAGACATGGAAAATTGTGATGGCCTCACATGTGTAAGATGTGAACTTTAAGTTCCTTGTAAGTGGACCCTATCATAGTGGATACGAGTGTTGTTTAGGTTGGCAGTTTAAGGTTGCAGCCAGTGCGTAGTTATACTGGCTTTCTGTAATTTTAACAATATGTAACAAGCCACTAGTTTGTCCCATTGGAAACATTAAAAAGTCATTTTTAATGATACAGGTCGTTGTAGCTCTTCTGTTACCTGATCATTATCTTTGCTTTCTATGCTATATCGATTATGTATCACCCTTCAAATTGACTTAAAAGTCTCATTTACAAATGTTTGTTTTATCGTTTATTGTATTGTATTGATTGATTGATTATAGTCTTTTTTGGTCATTTAAGTATTTATCATTGTTCTCTGCATGCTTGATGCTCCTATGAGAGAGTACAAAAAAAGGAAGGAAAAAAGATTGAGGGAAGGGATAACACATGTGAAAAAAAATATCTGGTTATCACCCATTGCAAAATTTCATGAGCTTGTAAGCATTCTCAGGATTTATGACTATAATATGTCTATGTTAACTTACGGTTCTTCTAATATGTTAAGAAAGTTGCTGCTGTTATTAAGCTGTGAATAGAATCTATCTCCCTGGCTATTTAAAATCATATCAAAGAATTTCACGCACTATCTCACAGACGCTGCTTCTGCCATTGAAAGATTTCTTGGATTTCCTGCATGTTTATTGTCTACTTGAAATTAGTTCCTCTTTCTGATATAAAAGACAAGCTCGTAGCTTGAGAATTCTGACTTTTAGCTTGTCACCGAGTATGATTGTGTTAAAGAGATGCTAAGAAGATCCGATTTTTCTAAAGATTGGTAATACGTAAGCTCTTGTATAGTTGTGTAGTAGATGGCATATGCTTAGGTTAGATGATTATTGTTATTGATCAAAACCCTCTACGCTAGTCTCTCAGAGCAGATACACACAGCTTCTTGCATGTAAGCTCTCCTAAACAGAGATTTTTCTCCGTATACCACTTCTGCGAATAGCTCATAATGCTGCCATCTATTGTTAGAGCTTTAGAAATCTAGGCAACGCCAGAAATTCCTAATCAGTGTACCATGCTCTTAGTCAGCATAACCATTTTAGTCATTTATCCATATCTAGTAAGCTGTAGCCCTTAGCCAGAAACCGGATCTTCATCTAATAGACAGCTATTTGGTTTTTTGTTTTTCCTTGGTCTCTAAATCACAATGGCGTTACATTGCAGGAACTATTGACCTATCTGAGCATCAAAAGGTTTTCAGTTTTGAGTAGTGTGTCTTCATGAAGATTAATATTTTATATGAACAGATGAAAATATGTGACTTATTGTACTAGGACTTCTAAGCATTGGATAGATGAGTTGCAGCAGTATAGCTATTCTGTCACAATCTTGTGCTAAACTTTTCCCTATGAGTTGCTATGTCCTCTAGAGTATGTGAATTGATGGTATATGTCATTTCAAACTTTAAGGACACAGTAGCAACAACATGACGGTATGGGCTTCCGTTTTACCTCACAAGCACTTAGAAAGAGAGGGTTTATTACTATTCTCTTCACTGTATATATGGTAGAGCCTCCACCTTGATATATAGCATTGGGTTAATGATTTTGGTGAAGTTGTATGTGTGGCCTTTATTTATTGCTGCAGAAGATATTTTTTGTGAGAAGGGAATTTAAATCTTAGCCAAGCCTTGAATGCAATCCAGGACTTGTCTTCTCTGTTTCTAGACCTTGCGCTATCAATATTAGCCCTAGGAAGCTAGGATGGTGATGTTGGGCTTCCAATTTAGTGTCAGAAGGTCCAAGGTATTATTTCATCGCAAGCTGCAACAGGTTTGGAGATCATTTGTGACACCGACATTTCAATGGAGACGGAATAGCATACAGTGGTGTGCAATTGAATCAAAACAAAATCTTTCCTTGTTCTGAAGACTTGTGAGAAGTCATGTTATTGTTTTGGGAGAATGGAATTCGGAAGAAGAATGGAGCTTCAGGTTAGTGTTTAAGGTCTTTATTGATTTGTGGACATATGGTCCTGATCAGCAGGTACTGGAGTGTGTTTGCTGCATATATCAAGTACATTTGTAGGATTTGGTCTGATTTCTGTTGAGCTGCATATATCTTGGTTAGGTTCTAATGGGTAGAATTTCTTCATTGGTGATTGTAGGCTCTTGTTTTATGCGGATATTATCAAACAATGAAATATCATTGATGTATAATATCTAAAAACCCCCCACCGCGTGACTATTAGGGAGGTCATGTTTTTCTTTATCCTTCCCAGAGTAAGGGTTATTGGACACCATCTCCTTGTAAGTTTTGTTTGTTTTAGTAATGTATTTCTATGGGGCCCTTAAAACTCTTACCAGTCATTGGATCCATGTATGAGGTAATAGTTCCTTTTATCCAGGATAACTGTTTTTGTGCAGGATTGAATTATATAGGTCAATTTTCCAGGGAGAAATATATGAGGTACCTTTTGATCTTATGATGTCTCTAAAATAAGATACGCTTCATAACCATGGCAAGCTAGATAGACTGTGAGAGACATAGTATTCCTTTGGTATGAATTCAATTTACTAAGCATCTTTTAGTTTGACATCCAAATTTGTCCCGAGTTATATTAATAGGTTTTATACTTTTAGTTAGTTTGAAATTGCCAATTGATTACACACAAGCTAGTTAGTCTTCTCAGCTGTGTAATCTTGCAGATGAACAGCATTGTTACTATTCCTTGCACCAAATATGGGTACATTCCCTCAAAAAAGTTAGTACTTACTCAATATAGAACCCAATAATTTGGGGAAGACAGTACTATAATTTTGAACGGTGATAAACTCGTGAACAACCCTCTTCTCTTTCTTAAACAATTACTAGCATGTCATTTTTTGTTACTTTTGGCTTTGGTTATCTTTGCCGTTTCAGTATTTGGTTGTGTGAAATAATTGATAGGTTGAATGTTGTGGCAAGTCCAGCAGTCATAATTTGTACCTACAGGTATTTAAGAATGCATTGTAATGCGTAAATTAAATCAAATCAATTTTTATTAATTGTAAGTGGAGAAAAAGTAAATCATAATTAGTGCAGATCACTTCCTTCTTTGGTACAGAACTACAGAAGTATGTAAAATCATCTGCCTAGGGACTCTTTAAATGCTCTGTTCAACTATAATTTTGTAAGATTTAGGTCAGTTATTTTGGTATTTTTTTGGATTGCTTGGTAGAAATGCTGCTATAGTGCATATATGCTATCATTGGTCATCTTAAGCTCAAAGCTACTTTGCCTGTGTTTATACAGATTCATATAACGGCTACCTTCTTTCAGCTACATAGTGAAACAAGCTCTCTTTTAAAAAAAAAAAAAAATGAGACATAGACACATATCCAACCCATTCACAAGATCTGGAAACGACCAACATGGCAACAACCATACGCCGCTGACAGAACCACCTTACTTCCCTACGGGTAACTTTTTTGGATATACTCCGACATGAATATAATATTCAGAATCTGAGGAATGTTGAATTATCTCTCTTCTTGTATATATATATATATATATATATATATTCAAGATTGTTGTTTCTCTGTTTGATGTTATTTGGAGCTCTAACAGGAAGGGGTATTGCTCCAGAGAATGGTCCTTTTGTTGGTCAAATGAATCATATGGCAAGAGGGGGAGTACCTGAAGGCAGGGCAAACGAATATGTTTCATCAAGTGTTGGCATGGATATACAGCCATATGTACCACGCCCTCCTACTGAACCATACTCAAATTCATCAATCACAGAAAATAGATCTCTGGTACCAGTTGGGCCTATTTATTGTACTAACTATGATGTTCCAAGTATGCGTGATGTGAGCAATGGAGGTTCGCATAAACGAAAAAGGTCAGATAGCTTCTATAGTGCTGGAAGTTCATCAAGTTCTTCTCAGATGCCCATGGAAAAAGATTGTCATGGTGTACCTCCGTATAGGGGCAGCCTTACAATTCGTGATGAAGATTCATCTAGGAATGTGAGACGTAGATATAGAATCGATTTGGAACCTGGCATGACAAGACCTCTTGTACCAAGTCGTTCTCAGTTTTACCATTCAACCCATGGTCAACATTCCAATCTAGATGCTAATTGTGGACACTGGAATAGTGCTCCTGATTATTCCGCTTCCTCTCACAGAAGGATCTTGCCTTCAGGTGAACACTTTGTTATCTTAAGTTCCATGTTTCAGCTACGAGCGCTAATTAATGAGTCTTGTCTATACGAAATTTTTTCATGAACAAACAGATATTAATGGGCCGAGACATGAGATGAATCAGTTCCATATTGGAGGGAGTTCCTCTGATGCTGGTGCCGCCCGCCACCGTGATTCATTTTTCAGCAGACCTCCTATTTCTTCCTTGCATGGTCCCCATCCTCCTCCTGTGAGAGAAGATTCTGTGATCAACCATTCCCGAATAGCCGAGCCTTCATATGGTAATGGCTCAAGGTACCCCCACTATACACATGGTGCTAATTCAGCAAATGGACTGCACACACCACCAGATAGTTTCTCTTCTAGAAATTCAAGGCATTATTCTCCTAGAGGATGGCGCGGTAGTTACAGGAGTGGGAGGCCGAGGTTAACTGTTGACAGATTCCCACATGCTCTTGATACAAGTCCAACAGAATCTCATGATGGAATGGGACATGAGGTATGCAATTTAATGTTCTTTACCTCCTATATATGTACTTATGTAGTAGCCTTTCAACTCGAATTAAATATTCTTTTGAATAGGCCATTATGATGGTAGATCGAGCACCCTTCTATGGTAGTTCCAGAAGCTTCTCAGATCAATATAGAGATTTAAGGCTAGACATCGACAACATGAGTTATGAGGTTCGATAGAATCATCATTACACCGCTGCTTTGTCAGTTACTTATTATTCTTCCTGCACCTTTCTTTTTCTTCTTTCCTTCTCTTAATATTGTTTGCTTTTTGGCAGGAACTGCTTAATCTCGAGGAAAGGATAGGAAATGTTAGCACGGGCCTGTCCGAAGATAGCATATCCAAGTGTTTGAGCGAACAAGTTCACTGTTCTTTGGACCAAAGCAATGAGGAAGTTTCTTGTCCCATCTGCCTGGTAAGATTTTAAAATTTAAAATTTTGTTTGGCTTCAATTTAGGGGTAGTTATTGCCAGTTGGAGTCAGGCTATAATTTAAGTTGGTTTTACACATTCTTTTTTCATTACTCGTCTCCATTTCGTAAATATATTTACTTTTGTCTTGCTTTTCGTTAATCATGTAAACTTGTTTTCCGATCAACATTTATCAGGAGGATTACAAAAATGGAGATAAGATTGGAATGATGGAAAAATGCAAACATGCTTATCATGTGGATTGCATCAAGAAATGGCTGTTGATGAAGAAAGTGTGCCCAATATGCAAAACCGAATGCTCAAATTAAGAACCAAGCGAAGGGTAATCCTCGTTGCTTTTGAAGTTGTAAATTATAAATATGATCACCTACACATTGACTTGTACATAGTGTAATTATGTAGTTCAATATTTTGCTGCTTGTGTTTCATTTAATAAACAATGATGCTACTAGTTTTAAGTGTAATTAAAGCTAGTTGTAGATCATGTTAGGAACCTCAGTTGTTGAAATATAATTTGTGTACAAAAGGAAACATGGGATGATAGGAAGGTGATTGTTGTTTCTTTTTATTATTATTGAATTACACATCAGCTCAAGCGTTTGTATCTGTTATTGGGACCAACATGATAAAAGATTCTAGTCACTAACATGTAAACATTATCCATGGTGATTAGATAGTGAGGTATCTGAGAAGTACAAATCTTCAAAGAGAGAGTAATAATAATAATAGAATTTTTTAGGGAAAAAAAAAAGGTGTAGCAACTAGCAAGGGCGGAAAAAAGAGAATCAAATGTGGATCATGGGACGTTTTGGGTTGGGCCGGTTTGGATTGGTGGTTTAATCTTTTGACACAAAAATCTATATATGTAAATCTTTTTATAAAACATATTGAAATTTCTTATTTTAGGAAATTTTATCATTTTTTATATTCAAAATATCTTTATTTTTTAATCTTAATTCCCTTATACAAATAAACAACTTTCTTTTTAAATGTTACATGAAAAAATTATCTAAAATAATATTAATGATTAAGTTACATTATCAGTAAGATAAAATATCTTCATTAACATTTTAAATCAACTTTTATATTAATTATCTACACCACTTGACGCCGCCTCCATCACCAACAGTCACTCCTATCACCACACCGTCGTCGCTTTGACTACCGCCGCATTGCGCGGGTACCGTGCTAGTGTGAACGACGTGGAAATGTGGAATGTTCTTCAAACCCCAACTGAGGATTATATTAACCAAAATTGGATTATTACTTCAAACAAAAAGAGACTAACAGTTCATAATTCTAATGTTTCTGTAAACGAGTGAAAGAAGGATAGTAAGCAAGTAGTATGTTATGATAACTGATAAGAAAAGATAGTTTAAGCTTAACTAAATCGAATAGAATATACTTATTCCTTTATGCAAAGAGGGAAGTTAAAAAACTGTAAATGGGGAAGTGTTTTTATAGACTTTATATATATATGATCAAAAAGCTCCTTGTAATATTGGTTTTAGTGGCCAACTGGCCACTAACTTAGCGAGTCGAGTTAGTTGCTTGTGTGATACAGGACTATATGTGTGGTGTTGTGCATATTGCAATCTCAATCGCGGAGCTAATGCAACGCTCTTATGCGTATATGACAGAGCCTTTAATTTGTGATACGGATTAATTACGGACTATATGTGTAGTTATGTACGTGAGTTGCTTAATTGCTTTTTGAGAACGTCTCGAGAAGGTGAAAGAATGAGCCATGAAACCTTGTCATATATATATATATATATATATTGTTCATTTTGTATGTATGATAAATTGATAATCAATTAATCATCATGATATGTTATCTTAAAGTAGGTAACCTTATACTATAATTATCTGTAAAATGCTGTTTAGGGTGGTCACTTATGATATCATGTAACGCTTTCACTATTTGCAAGTCCTTCATAAAGTATTTGGGTTACAACTATAATTAAGATGTCCCCTTAGAAAAACAACCATTTTAATTGATTATTGTCAAAGGTATTAACCAAATTTCTTAAACTATATAATATAAATTGAATTTTGTGAGCAGAAGTTGATTAATCCTAACGATATCAAAGAAAAGAGGCTACAGATTATTGTATAACTAATTCTATTTAAAAAATATCTGTCTTTTAAGTAGAATTATTCATTCATATATATATATATATATATATTATGCACTCTACCTTGAAGAGAAAAGTTAAATATAGTCTTAGACAATTAAGATATTGATTTAATTTCATCACTAAAATTCCAATCATAAAACAAAATTTGTTGCTAAACTATACTAATTAACTATATATGTTGTAGTTTATAAACAAAATTAACTAATAGAAATTCCATTTAGGTCGAGCTTTAAACATTCTAGATTCACCACCATAAGGGTAGTAGCTATCAGCCCTCTTGGCATTTTGGAATGCACAACAACCTACAAAATATATGCCAATAAGAAGCATGACCATGATGATGTTGAGAACCGATAGTCTATGCCAATCCCGTCTCACGTCCTCTATCACTCCTGCCTTGCACGAATCACATTCGTAGCATAGCATATTCGGATCGTTGCTCCATTTGTAGCAGTCCGGATCTTGTGTCATCATTGGTGCTTGGTAGTCGCACGAAGTTGGCGGTTTGCAACAACCTGACTACATACATACATAAATTAACCCAAAACATATATGATCAAAACATTGTTAATTTACAATTGATGATATAGTATCATTAGCATATTGTTCTCTCAATTCAGTCAATTTTGGGAAAAGAATCAATTTGATTATATAGCGCTTGTCAACTTATATATATATATATATATATATCTAGAATATACTCCGTAACCTACCTATAGCGTGATATATGATTATGTTATTTGTGTAATGATTCAGCATTTTAGGACCATATATTAACCTTTGTGATACATAACTTTTAGTCATACACCACAAAACATGCATTAAGGTATTGTACAATACAATAATGTGAAGCACGTTTGGTGGTATATAGTTAAAAAATGGTGACCACCCTATTGATATATAGTACTAGCTAGAGGCCGGGGAAAAGGTACCTGAATAGGAGACATGTTTTGAACCATATAGTCGGCAGGAGTCCACATAACAATCTTGGCACAAGTCTTAGACCCCAAAATGCAAGTTCTAACGGTCATCCAATAATTAGGCTTCTCAATCCTTTTCCTCAACCAAGGTGAATAGTTTTGCAAGTGGTACTCCTTATAAGCCCGGCCCGGAACTTGTATGCCGCCCCCTGGGCCCACCACCACGAACCCAAAAACCGTCACAGCCAATAAGGCAATGATCAAGAACAACATTACCACCAAATACAACCACAACGCCCATACAACATGATAACATGCCCCTATAAAACCAGCCAACGATACAAGCAAGATCACGAATCCTACCACCATAAGCGGTCGTTGGAGGAAGCTCTCACACGTAGCAGTGCTTTTCGCCATCCATAGGCCACCGGCGATTATTGGGATGGAAGCTAGAAGTGTCAATAGGTTCAAGAAACCTATTAATGTGTTACTAACTCTTGTCATTCTTCTTTTGTTATATGATGATCTCTTATGATCTCATATTATTTTGTTATAGCTTTAAATGGTCTTATGGTTCTAAAAAGTTATGTGAATTCAAATTTATATCCATCTGGCTCACTTGCTTTATCATGCACTAGGGGGTATGGAAGAACTTTGACATGCATACCAAGAAAAATGACTATATTGCACTTCTTAGCCATTAAGCAACTTCAATTCAAAGTGGAATTGACATTTATACCCACGTATGTGTCATTATAAGGAATAGTTACTAGTAAAGTGGAGAAAAAAAGGATTAAAAACTATCTTAAGGTTCAATTGTTTTTAACATGAAATGAAGGAAACAAGTAATTAAGTAAAGTTGATTGGTAGTACCGAGTATAATATTTTCTTAAAAAGGGGGCCAAGGTGGTAGAACCAGTGGGAATGTGAGATTGGAAGTCCAACACCTTAAGTTAGGAAAAATAATAGGTAAAGGGGCAACTTGGTAAATTTGGAATAAAAGTGGTATCTTTTGAATATGGTCCATTTTATGTGTATTTCTTTATGATTTTTAGAAGGTCCACCAACATCGCTTTAAAGAAAGGAAGTTAAATACAGTATATACAATACATTTTTATTTTATTTATATATCACCATCAATCCATATCTTAAATAATTTATGTTACAAAAATAAAGTTGGCACTTTGTTTCTTTAGTACCTACAAACCAATAGCTAATAATACAAAAAATATATTCTAAAATACTCGATTCCATTCAATTATTAAAAATATCTAAAAAAAACTATTGCAACATGTAAGAATTCGCGCCTAAATTGTGAACCTTTGCTCCAAAATCATATAAATATATCTCATAAAAGTTATTTCAACTTGTTAAACTACTTAAAATTTTTAATATGCGAAATATCCTAACAAACTAAATTCTAACGAGATAAGATTAATTTATATCACAAAATGTATTGTTCTAAAGTTATATTTAAAAAATTATAGGAGTATTGGCAAATGCAAATGGAATCTATAACATTATATTAAAAGGTGTTCTTTTAATAATTTAATAGGAGTATTGTCAAATGCAAATGTAAGGGCCTTAAGCAACAAGGCAGTTTTACGGCTTAAAGGTGTTGGGCTTCCTTCCATGTTCAAACAAATAAAATTCCGCGTACTGCTACATATCTCCTACTTTGCACGAATGCACTTTCTACTGGCGCGTCGGTTCGTTCTTCGAACGTAACCTTTTGCTTTGTCAAAAAGACACTTATATGACATTACTGCCAAACCATTTTTGTGATATGAGTTAGGAAATTGGAAGTATATCTTTTTTTAAGTGTCACATACTTCTTATCAATAGTTATACCCATTTTGTCAAGTTAAAATAATGTTATATACAGAGTGATTCGTAAGGAAAACAAATAATACACGCCCTCTAACCATGTGATTTTAAATCACCAACTATTTAAAGCAACTTAATGGTTTTTTTTTAAAGGTGAATTTCGTTAGAAATTTTGTGTCGAGATTTGACAATAAGAGGTTTAGCATACGTTGTCTTAACCGAGTCCGCGCTAGAGAACTCTCTCGAAGTAGAAATATTTATTTCAAATACCCAATGGGAAAAACCTCCTACTAATTCGTCCGAAAAGACAACGATTAAAAAGGGTAAACCCTGTCCCTTCAGACTTGAACCTGAAAGTACTCAAGTCAAGCCTTCATAGAAGGCTACTTATATCTCAAAGTTGGCTGAATGAGGATTCGAAGATGGACTAATCTTTGATAATTTGGAAACGTATGTCCAAAAAATATATGTAGATCTTTATAATTTTCATTTATAAAATTGAAATGTTTAAACATAGCAATGCATTAAGTTGTTGATAGAAAGAGAAAAAGGGGTTATACCGTTATACCAAGTTTTTTTTTAAGTGTAGATGTAGCAATGCATTAGATGTTTAAAAATTTAACCGGTTTCGCGTTAGAGAGTTCTTTCACCTTCAATACTTAGTAGGAGGAGAAACCCCTGACTAAATCGCCCGAAGACATACTATTTTTTTTAAAAAAAAAAAAGAAGGGCTAAACCACACTCTATAGCTTTTATAACATACTGTACAAGTTAGTATATGTAACATCCCGACTAGGCAGAAAACTCGGGATGTAAGATAAAGCACACGCGCACATGGATGTTACATAGGAAAAGTTAAATGAGTGCATAGATTAAACATAAATAGTCGCTTACATAGTTCAAATCACAAATCATAGTTCCCAAACATAAATGTCAAACATAAGTTCTACATCATTCAAACAAATAGTAAGATAAGTTCCCACGCAGGGGAAACAGTTAGGCATATGGCCATCTATCACATAAGAATGCAAGCAAAACTCCAAATCCTAAGCCTGAAGTCTGCTACAAGTCCCATGCTACCAATCCTAGCCACGATTTGCTTGATTACCTGAAAGGAATACTTAAAAGAGTCAACACAAGGGTTGGTGAGTTCGTAGGTTTGAGATCATATATGTTTGCTTGAAATCTCGTTTGAATCATAATAGTTTCTTTGAATAATCTCTTGATACATTCATCGTTTGAGTAAATAGTTTTATGCCGTTAAATGAGAATACACGAATATTTGGTATGAAGTGGCATGACATGTTCATGTTACATAAGTATGAATAGAGTATAATCGTGCACTTACAGTCGACCTGGCTAGTATGTATATCGTGCACTTATGGTCATCGTCATGACCTGGCTAGTATATCAATCGTGCACTTACAGTCATCAACATGACATGGCTAGTATATCAATCGTGCACTTACAGTCATCATCATGACATGGCTAGTATGTATCATTATCATAAAGTAGTCAAATAGCCATCGAATAACCAAAGAAAGAAGTTACGGCATATATGAAAAACACGTTTGTATTCCTTTCACCCCAAAGCATAAGTAAAAAGGGGCTACGAAGACTCACAGTGATCTGCTACAATGTAGTTCTACGAGCACAGAGTATAAGCACAGATATAGTAAAATATATCTACTCGAATCCAAGTATGTCTTGATGTCAACCTAATCACAAACCATTGAGCATAGATGGATACATGTATTAGTTCTCGTGATTATTTATTCACTAAGTGTCCTTGATGTACTGATGATTTGGTTCACTAAAGATCTTTAAACGTTTGACTCAAAAGTGTTTTTCATACACTAGACTCGTAATGAACGTCTTTGAACTCGCACTTTGATAAACAAGATTGAATATGTCTTAATTATACCTTAATTAGGGTTTCCTTGTACATGATAGACTTGGATTACAACTAAGTATAAAATCTGATTTTACAACTAACGAAAATAGGGTTTAAATTCGTAAAGTGTAGCTGAACGAAGATTAAATTCGTAAGGTGTAGTTGAACGAAAATAGCTTTAAGTTTGTAAGGTATGCTTGAACGAAAATAGACTTTAAATTCGTAAGGTGTATCTGAACGAAGATAGGATTAAATTCGTTTGAGGACTTAAGTTTGTTTGGAGATTAAGTTCGTTTGAGGGCTAAATTCGTAAGGTCTGGCTAAACGAATTTGACACTTAATTTCGTAAGTTTGGCTATCTTCGTTTGGAGCTAAATTTGTTGGCTAAGTTCGTTTTGAGGCTTAACTTCATTTTGGAAGACTTAAATTCGTTTCTAGGATACTAAGTTCGTTTTAAGTGTTTTTAGGACTAATTTGGGACTGTTCTAACAAAAACGAGGGTTTTGAAGATTAAAACATGTTTACGTCCCAAATTTGATCACGAAAAGGTTACTAAACACTTTTATACACAAACCCACTAACTTTTAACACGATTTTTACACCAAAAATGGACCAAATCATCAAGAACATACACTTGAAAAGTAAACTTTTATTTTGATGAAAATCTCAAAATTTGTTGTTGTTATCTGAAAATCGATACTAGAAATATGTTTTGATTATCACAAAGAAGCTAAAAATGCAAGAAATCTTGGTTTAACAACTCAAAATCAAATGATGAATTTTGTGGGTGAAGATGGTGAATGTATGTGTGTGTTTTTAGAGAGAAAGAGAGGTGAGATGGGGAGAAAATGGTGAAGAAATGGAAAATGGGGTTTTCTAACCCTTTTATAGTTTTCCCTTAATTAATGATTCTAATAAATGTAGGGTCTAAATAAAACATTTTCGGTCTAGAATTTCTTGAATACAATCGCTTACGTCTTGAAACCTAATATTCTTATCACAATAGACCATAGACTAGTCTTATAATTTAAGATTTAAGATTGAATAGACCTTCATGTGAGCACATATTCAAAACTAGAACATATCATGGATTTATTTAAATTATTTCTAAAGCGGTTGTTACAGTATAACACATATGTAGTAAATATATCAATTATTCTGATAGGAATATCACTTCCCCATATAAAAGGCCAAACTTTTATCTGGATGAATCTTTGAAACAACAATCTATAACTTTTTATACAGAATTTCCAATTACTTCTAACATTCAAATGTTAAGTTACATTAAAAGTCATCTAGTCAACTATATATCCTTTGTAATTTTGGTCATAGTCAAATATTTATGATTTAGTCAAGGTAAACCATATGTGTTAACTAAATTTTTATTTTATCTATATACCTTAATAAAAATTATCACACCATCTATTTTTTTACAATAGTTACATATGAAATTACCAAATTACTCTTAATAAACACCCACTATGGAAAGAGTTTTTATAAAATACCAAATTTGTCCTTAATGAAATAATTCACACTCTAAACCTTTATTTTAATAATTAACACTTTAAGCCTTTATCTTCTAAAAATTTCCACTATCACAATTACATCAACCTACACCACTTTACACCGCTACCACCACCAATTGTACCATCACCGACACCACTAGACCGTCTTCCCCACCACCATTGTCGCATTGCGCGGGTACCATGCTCGTATAGTTGTGACTTGTGAGATAGCTTTAGTCAAGACTCATCACCCAACTTCATTTCATATAAATATTACGAGTAATATGTTACATAACCAACCAAAAGTACCAAATTAAATCAAGAAATTACTAAAAAAAACATGTCGTAAAATTGAACCGTAACGCGATGATTAACACAACATGTTTACCAAATCCACCCCATAACTCAGACATCACGATTGTTATTACTAATTTAAATGGATCAAGGTGAATTGGTTAGGTAAAAACTCGGAACAAATAAGAAGTCACTAGTCTTTCACCAACTTATACTCTAGCTATGACTCAATCAAAGCCCATATTTCAAGCAGGGCTGGCTCCAAATAGCTCAGGGCTTTGGTAAAACATGGCAATAACAGGAATACCTGTATCAAGTTGACATCTTGAATGGTGCCATTGCCATATATGCCTTAAGTTAAATGGATAACCGACTCATTATGGGTTCCCCTTAATTGGTCAACATTTTAAACAATATGGCACCAGTAAACTTTCAAAAGTGAAAGGCAAGAACACATTCTTGACAATTACATAACCATAAACAAAAGTTGTGTATATAATTTATGAAAATTACATTGAACAAGTTTAAACTAATCTATATTACTATAATAATCACAGTTTTTTTCCGTTGTGGCAAGAATCTAATGTTGATCAATTAGGGAACATACAACAAATGATAATCGTTTAGAAGCAAGAATTTAGGGGTATCTCCTTATTTCTTTCTTTTTCTATAACCCCTTGAAATAATGACCTTTCTATATGTTTTTTACTTCTTAGCAACAAGTAAATCAAACCTAAATGGAATTTTGGTTTCCTGGCATTGCCTTATTCTCCAGAAATGATCTGAAAAGTATAAAAGCTTGTCTTGGACGATGCAGTGGCACTTCGTGTCCTGCACCCGTTACTGTCACAAATGACAGCCCTTTATATATTTGGCTCCACCCCGCAACCTAGCACATACAAAGATCATAGAAAGATCAGAAATGATACAAAAAAACGTAGATACATGATAATGATGATGATATTACAATTTTGAAGGAAACAAGAACTCATTACCTTGTCATTATCATACCAGGCATACCAATTGGCAATTGTGGAAAGATTTAATGCATCAATGGAGTATCTTGTTGCGGTAAGGGGAACAACTGAATCCGTATCACCACTGCACGAGAAAAAAAATATATATACATTTACTATTAGTGAGCTGATATCACACAAATTAAAGAGGGGAATAATATGAGATAGAGAAAGTTTCACCTGAATACCCAAATCCTTAAACCAGCCGTTATGAGTTCCTTGTAGATGGGAAGCATTGACAGTGGGGAGTCTGTCCAATACTCGCCAACAATATCACTGCAAGTTATGAAACATTTTCATAAAGAAATCTTATTAAGGGTGTAAAAAGACTTTTAATCTTTATGTTCTCAACCACACCTGCAAGTTTTCCATGGATATGAAAGCTTAGTTATGTTGGCATGAAACGCCTTTTGAACTTCAGGAAGATTAAAGTACTGATTTGCATAATTCTCAGTACATGGATCATATGCTCCACGCCTCCATGGCTGTTCTCCAAATGAAATGTTGTTATTAGTAGATTTCATATTCAAATACTTGGTTTGCTATTATATCTTTAATATATTTTGTACAGAAGGTTTCAATTTAGATAAACTTACATAACGTCCTCTAAGCTTTAGTGACGAACTGTAGGTGCAAGGCTTTGTATATATACTATACGGATCAATATTTCCCTGTTCGGCTTCTGCACTACGTAAAGCACTAACGCACTCAATAGGTGGATGCTCAGAGGAGCTTCCTTCGCATGCTGCTTGTAAAGCTTTATAAGTAGAATCTGAAATTAATCCGTGGGTCCACCAATACTCGAATGTGCCAACATAATCATTGTAATCGTCAGTAACAGCATTTCCTACCTACAAAGTAAGATCAAAAAGTTTGAAATCATGGAATTTAGCATTATAATGAATGATATTTAACTGATAATCATCGAATTCTATACCATAAATCCCTTGAAGTTAATAACCGGATTCTTCACCCCTGTGTTTCTTTTGTAAATGATTTGAGACAATTGAGGAACATAATGACCTGATATAGATTAGCATATATGCCTTAGAACATTTAACAAACGAAAACATATCAAAGTTAACAGAATATGTTTGGGAACCTGCATAACTCTCTCCAGCAATGTAAAAATCTCTATGCTTGTATTGAGGGAATCTTTCAAACCAATTGATAAGAAATTCATATGAATCTTCAGCTACAAATTCACAATACCCAAGTTCCAAAATCATCCAAACAAGTCGAAATTAACAAAATTTTAGCGAAAAGATCACAACTTTATGCACATTACAACCAATTAATATCTTGAAAAGTGTCAATAACATAGAAAAAAACTTCATGTAGAGATCATTAGGGTCTTACCTGTTTTTGCATCACCAAAAGTATACAAATCTGATGTAGTGTTTGTATATGAATAACCAACGCCAACTGGTGATTCAAGAAACAGCAAATTTGCCACTGCAAAGTTATAGAATCAAGATCAATACATTATTTAATGAAAAATATATCATAACAACAAAAGTTAATACATATCCAATGAAAAATATAGTATAACAACAACAACGATACCCAATTCTGCTAAGAGCCAGAGTATGGGGAACAATTGATGAGATGGAACTACAAAGTTACATACATTTGTTCCAAGAATAAGCATTTTTGTAAAGTGTCTTTCCATCAGCATTTATATGCAAAGGACCAATTTCTTCAGCAGCACCAAAAGCTACAGAAGAACAGCCAGGACCACCATTGAGCCATAACAAAAGTGGCCTAGATTCTGGATCACGGTTTGCAGGTGACTCAGTCAACCAATAAAACAATGACCTCCCAGATTGTTGATTCACAGTAACATAGCCTGAGTACTGGTTAAAATCAACATTTGGTGGCTGCCCAGGAAGTTGCAAAATCTTATCTTTTTGCTGATCCAATAAATACCCACAATTTCCAAGACCAGAAAATGTGAAACAAAAAGCAAGTAAAAACAATGAAGTAGCACTGGCCATGAGAGTGTCTAAAAAATGAGATCTTGGAATCACACTGATCCCAAAAAGTATATATAAGTATTTATTCTTATGGGTTATTTATATAAATACTTCTACTGATATAGAATTATGAAAACATTTGATTTTGATAAAAAAAAAAAAAAAAACCAATAACAAAGAGACAAACCAAATGCTAAAACAGAGCTACAACAAGACTATTTTATTATTGTAATATGTTTGATGAAAACTTTGCTAAACAGATGAGACAAGCACACATGAAAGAAGATAACAAAGTGAATTGAATATGACCCACAAACTAATTATGGTAAATATATGATAACTATATGTCAAACAAGACCACTCACTCAAAAGTATTTTTAAGAAAAATAAGAATAAGAAAAATCTTGTGTTTTTCAATAAATGGTAGCAGTAGTATGGAAGAAGAGTGGCCACAGAAGGACACTAGTAGTATGGGTTGACTATTAATACTGTACTACAAACTTTCTTGAATATATTTACAAAAAGTACATGTTGAGATATTCTTTAGATGCAAATTGAATTCTGGGTATGATTTTCTAACCTTGTTTTTCGGTTGGAATGACACAATTAGTCATAAAGTTTATTAATTTAATAAGGATTATGAGTGGTATATTTGGAGAAGGGATTTCATCGGGGCATTTGACCAAACAGTTAATAGGGGCACATGGATGAAAGGCTGGCTGACAATGTTGAAAGAGAATAGAGGTAAAAGATGGAGTATAAAAAGGTTGTCTACTTTTTATTATGGATCTGATTTGCTGGATAAATTTTTTTTATTTTAATTAAAGTATTGTATAATTAATTAAGGGTGTTGGCATCACCCGCGTGGAAGACGAGTGGAAGCCCCGACCACTCATGAAACACCACCGCCAACGATTTTCCACCCACGAGTGGTGAGTTTTGGGTGGAAGTTCCACTCGCATGGAAGGTGGGTCGAATGTGACCGTTGGCAACTTTTTGACCGTTTCAACTTTTCTTTTTTTTTTAATCCATTTTATCTATTTAAACACTATTCTTTTACCCATTCATTCATACACACACATTCATATTTACACACATTTACCCATTCATTCATCCACACATTTCAAAACTAAGATGGCAAACAACAATGAAAATATGACTCTGCGGGATGTAAAAATGTCGATGCAAACCCGCCTAAATCACGACAACAGACACCGATCTCTAGTCAACAACGTCATTCGGAGCGTGTCTGAAAACAAGGCAGCTTACCAAGCGCAGATCGACCGATTAACGGCTCCCAATCGGGTTCTTAACCGCAACGAAAGTGACTATGTCGTGTATCTTCGTGAGAAGATGAATCGGCTGAATCAAGTTATTTTTCAGCTTACCACCGCCTCTACGACTTTGACATCCACACTAGACCACGGGGTGTTCTGGCAAGGCAGTGTAGGTGATGGTAAGGATGTACCTTACTTCTCTGACCCAGGGGACGAGTACGAATCTCCTCAACCCGGCGACAGAGTAGGGTCTCCCGACTCATACCGTTATATTCAGCGCAACGACGGTGACAATACTGTGGACTCGGACTATTCCGAGTGTTAGGTTTAAATATTTTATTATGTAATATTTTATTATGTTTTATTTAGTATCATGTTATGTTTTATTATGTTCTTTTTAGTTTTGTGTAATGTTTTAATATGTTTTATTTAGTATTATGTTTATGTTTTATTAAGTATTATGTAATGGTTTTATTAATGAAACTTTAGTTTTAAAAATAAAAATAAAATTGTAGTGAGTGGTTGCAATGCCAACAAAATTGGGTGAATGGTGAATTTGAGGTGGCATAATGTGATTGGTTGAAAGTGAGTGGTGAGTGGTGGTGATGTCATCACCCTAATAATACAAATGAAGTTAGCTTAATTGGCAGATACATCTTTGGTTTTTCTCACAGGTCTTAGGTCCGACTCTCATGAGTGACAAGTCTGTGGGTCCTTTCTTCGAATCACCTGTAACGGCTTCTGGTCTACATCTTATAGTCTAAAGTACGTGAAGGGTTTCATCATTATACGATGAGGTGTTCCCTGATGTCGAATTCCGACTAACTGCTCAAAAGATTGTAATTATAGGAAGAAAAAAGATGTTATTTGTATTTGGAAAGTGATATTCCTATAACAAAATTTAATAATCCACAACAATTACACAGTTATACACTGCACACTAAAATACGTTTATTTGTTGTGTGTTGCTAAAAAAATGTTATGAAAAATATCACTATCGTCCTTTCTATTAAGCAGTGATCATTCACGACTTCAATTGATAATATTTTCAAGTTTTGTACCCGAGTAGATGATAATTTTGAGATGAGTGAATATTATTTGGATGTGACACAATTTTTTTAGCACAGAGTGTTTAGAATTAACATACAATCATAAGGAGATATCTTCGTCTAACAAGGCAGGTGATTGAATCAACAAATCGTAAAATGGTGACCTTGTCCGATGGAGAACCTACAATATCGATTGTTTTGACAAGAAACATAGGTTGGCTAAAAACTAATGAATTGGGTGACGGTCATGATCAAAGTTTTTATTTGTTGTCCTAACATATAATTGTGTCTTGGTATCGTGCTTGGGCATCTGATTGTGCAACAAGATATATGTGAACATGTATACGTGCATCAAAGTGACTTAAGGTTTTAATGTAACAATTTATGTGAACTAACAATAATACGGCAATTCAGTTTAAAATTATAGACAAATTTAATATGTTAGTGTACAACAGTACAAGTTTTAAATCACTAATAAACGAATGATTGTGATGTAAGTATGGTGTAATATGTGAATTTTAAAACTTACGTTTGTGTAAAATCGTCTACTATTATCTTGTACTTCATTAATTTGAGATTAGTATTTCTCTTAGAATAATATTTCTTTAACTTTTAATGGTCAAACATCTTATTTTCTTTATAATTTGAAATATCTTTATGTAAATATCTTATGACGACAATAAAAATGATTTGAACCGTTACGAGAATTTTATATTAAATATGTATGTATTTTATCATCAAAGATTCAACATCTCCAAATATTCAAAATTTCAATAGTATAATAATCATAAAAAAAAAAAAAAAAAAAAACGTATTTAACTTTTGAACAAAAGTTTAAAAAAATTTTCTTGAATGGAGTGACCGTCAGCCACGAAAATACGAAATAAGAAGTGAAATGTGTCATACCCCTTTATTGATCCTCTAAGGCTGACAAATCGTGTTTTAACAGGTTCGGTGTGCACAAAATTTCTTAACTTTCAAACATAAAAACGACTCATTTCATAATTGTCGTTGATAATTTGAGCATGACAGTTATTCATTTTATGTATGTTGAACTTTAAAATAGTAAAAACAACTAGATTTTAGACCCGTGTCCAACCCTGGACACGGGATTTACGATATTAACAATATTAGATCTCCATACATTTAAGTCATAAAAGCTTACAATTTTAAAAAAACACGGTTTTAAGTGTTATATTTTACAAGTTGTAGTACAATAATCACAGGTTCCTCACTGTCATTATTAGCCTAAACATATTGATGAAATTGTTTGCCGTAGTCATTCCACAAGGCACATGCTATATATAATAATTTCTCTATTATAGAATATTTTGAAACAGATGTACTCATAATGTGATATTATTAAGAAAAATAATTAAGAATTAAAATATAAACATATTTGTGATCTTGTACTTGACACTCAAGTATATGTATTTAATCATGATGCACGTTCATAACACACATATGTTTATTTTCAATCACTTGTTCTATGATAATATGATAACAATTATGATTGTTTTTATATTATTTGATAACGATTAGGACGCTTCTAATATTTGTTAATAAGTCATTAGGTTTTCAAATTATTTTTGTTGGAAATATTTCATATGTTAATTTTTTTTTGTTTAATTAAATGATTGTAAATTTTAAAAAAATTTCTCAAGTTGATGGCTAAAAAAAAATATAAATGAAGTATTCAGGGCTAAAATGTGTAAATTATTGATGGAAAACAAAAAAGTGTAAATTAATGAGACTTTTTCTACAAATTAATATAAATATTAATATAATAATATATTTGGATAATGATTATTATGATTTTTAATTTGTAGTTTATCTAAATGATGACATCATCAAAAGTCAATTTGATGAAATCGAACGATATGATTTGGTTAATTAGTCATTAGTCCAACTGTCTTATAGTATATATTAAGATTATTTTCAAAAATAGAAAAAGTTACATAATACATTTTTTGTTTAACAGTTACTTTAACAAGTTTTAATAGGTACCCAATTGTCAGCAACTGCAAAAGCCATTTTCATCAATATTTTAAACATACCTTCAAACTAACTAATTTATACTTTAACCTTCAACTATAATAATGACAGTCTTGACCATTGGCCTATTTTGAGCAAAGTTAAGTTTTATTTACTACATAATCTATTGGGAAAAAAAAATAAAGGTACGTAGATTCAAACACAGGCCAAAAAACTATAATATGCTATCAACTATCACCAAAATAAAGAAAATCTATTATTAAAAAAAATAATAATAATAAATAAAAAAGATAAAAGAATGTAATACTTCGTTGTCGTATTGTGATTCTGAATGTGATACAAAATGGAAAAAGTTTGGAACCAAATGAAAAATCAAGTGATACAAAATGGAAAAAGTTTGGACAAAATGAAAAATCAAAAATTAAAAGCAAAAACAAAAACACAATGAAAGGTTGGTTGTCAAACTATAAAAAACCAAATAGTAAGGATTAAAAATAAAAAATATGGTAAAGTTTAGTGGTGAAACTAAAAATGTCTAAAAGCTTGTTGGTAAGTTATTAAAAGAGCAAATGTTTGGTAACAAGCTATTAAAAACAAATATTCAATACTCTTATAAAATCAAAATTTTGTGGTTAAAGTGTAAAACTTAAACGTTTGTCGCTAAAATAAAACTCAGAAGTTTATAATTTTAGTAATGATAATTAATTTCATATAAATACACGTTGGTTAGCCACTAACCCAATTCAATTGTATAGTCGAGTTTAACTATATACCCCTTCATCCCATATTAAGTGTCCTCGTTTGATTTTTTGAATTATTTTTTTCAACTTTGACCGTAGATATTTTTGTTTGTATTATATAACAATTAATATAATGTATATGAATTGATTGAGTTTTAAATGTACTTTTTTTTATATAACTTTCATCAACTAATATATAACACAAACAAAGATATTTACGGTCAAAGTCAGAATAAAAAGACTTGATCGAGCTGTCAAAATAGTACAATTAAAATGAGACGGAAGGAGTATGTTATTTAGATATTGATAATTGAGAAAATGATATGTACTGCAGACTTTACTTAAGCTTAGGTACTCTCACTTAAAAAAAAAAGTTTACAAATTAAACATTTAAATTTGATAAACATACATAGCCTTATCTGAATTTTACATAAACTCTCTCTAAATTTTACATAATCCCTCTGCTTTACTTGTACGGCATGCTTTAACTAATATTTATAATTGATGAGTATAGTGATTTCAATTGGAACTTTTCACCACCATGAGCCCACATGTTGGTATTGCATGTGAATTACGTACCCTACTACATTAGTACAACTAATATTGGTAAACGTAAGACCACAATGTAGAAAAAATTAATCTGATCTCATGAATTAATATTAGTAACTTAAACTACGAGTGCATGTTTATCAATTTTTTTTGTTGATAATACAAGTGTGTAGTTAATAAATTTTTTTTTAACAGATAATCTGTTGACTAAATAATACTCATGTAATATTTTTCTGTCTTAAAATGTTTTAACATATTTGTCAATAAAATTTAGTTTTCATATCCTCAAATATGCATGTGTGGACTGTGGATGGTGTTATGTTTAACAAGACGTTTTTGTTTTTTTCCTTTGGTGTATACTAGTGACACAAAAATTATACGAGCATTAAAAAATAAAAAATAGAAAGTTAGCGGCAGCCCGCATGCCCGCATTTGAGCATTCCTACTACGAGTATTTCAGAGGATTCTGTACCGGCCCAGCTTAGACCACTGGGCTACAAGATGAAAATTCTAAATTGGACTTAACCAATTGACCCATGCTTTCCTAAAGACATAGCCAGCTGAGGCACATAAGAACGTCAATAAACAATATAAGCTCTCACATATTCGAATGGGAACCGCGATAATTTATTTGTGTTCCTTTATAGGTACGGATCACGTATCATAATGAAGGGTTTAGACCAGTACCTATTAAAAAGAAAATCTTCTAATAGTCCTCCTAAAAACACAACAATATACTAGGGTAAAACATTGTCATCTAAGACTTAACTTAGGTCTCACCGAATTCAAGTTCTAATTCTATTGAGCTATTAACCCAATGGTCAATAATTATTAGATTACTCATAAACTCGGTAATTATCATTGCTCCCTTTCATTGAACCCAATAATTACCATACATACTCAATAAACTTAATGCATCGTGTATGATATTTTAAGCATGTTCTTAATATATTTGATGTTTAATTAAAAGTTTAAGAACAACAGTTATGCTGAAACCCCATAATAGTAAGGGAAATGCTTGTATTTAACGTGCATAAAAAAAACTTGTATCTTCCATATTAAAAACCCGTCCCTTGATTTTCATGGTAAATGTACAAACAATTTATGCACCTTAAACACAGCCCTTAGGGCTGTATTTAGCAAACCCATAATAGTAAAATAATTATAAATATTAACACGGTACTCGTGCAATGCAACGATGGTCATAGCAGTGACGGTGTTGTGGTGAGGGCAACTGTTGGTGGTAGAGGTGGCGTCGAATGATGCAGATAATTGATGTAAAAATAATTGATGTAAAAGGTTAATGAAGATATATATTTTAAAATATAAATGACTGACAGTGTAACAAGGGGAATTAATGGGTGAGATTACAAAAAAAAAACGAATGGATTACGGTTGTCAACTTTTAAGGTTTTTAAGAGGATTATTAGGTTAAACTTTAAGAGGGTGTTTGGTATTGCGTTATAAAGTAATTATCTAATTATTGCGTTTGTAAAATGCAAATAATTTGGAAAACTGTTTGTATGAAAAAGTGATTATTGGCTATGAAAACACAGTTTTGGAGAAGCATGTACCCACGTGCTTTTTCAAAGCGCAGTTTTGAGAACGCATAAAAATTTTGAAAACACAGATTTTGTATTGTAATCACAATACCAAACACATCCTAAGATGATATATAATTTTCAATAATATTGTATAAAAATATAGATAATAGGCCTTGTCAAAGAAAAGTAATACTAACTAATATAATAAAAGGGTTTTGTTAGTAAAAACTAATTGGATGCATTAAAATTTGTACCTTGCTGTTAGAAAATTCATGGGGCGGTTTTTAATATATAATATACAAGTTTTTAAAAATGTAATAAGTTGTTAGTAACATCCCTTAGGTTTGTCATTATCATTTTCTTAAATCCGGAATGAATTAAAAAAACACTATATATCCACGGGCAATAATGTAATACCCGAAAATTTATAATTAATTTGGTAAAATAACATTTAAATGTGTTTATTGAAATCGTTAGAAAGTATATAGCTAATAGCTAAATATGTAGAATTATTATATATGAGAGTTTAAGTAAATGTCAAATAGACATAGACAAATACTAATATATATAGAAGATTAATAACAGATGGCCTTGGAGATTTGGGATACGTAATCAAACCCCAACAGAGTTTCCATGTTATGCGGCCCATATCAGTTGGTTACTATAAATATAAATTCACCGCCCTATAATTAGATTAACACATCAGGAAACCACAAAAGAAACTAATAACAGAGATCGTGGGTTAGAGCTTAGGCAGGGGTACCTCTCGAGTAATAGTTCTTCACCAAAACTGTTTGAGCGTGAGGTAAACACACTTCGATCAAACTCAGGTATATACTCGGTATTTTGGTTATAATTATTTTCGGGTCAATCACCTGTAGTTAAAACCTCTTTTAAAATCACCTTTCATGGTTACAAAACTACGGAAGCTTTCCAGTCTTAAATAACGTCACTTATTAGTAGTTTGAAACTGTAACTCGTAACAGTCTATTCATAATACTAGAGTTAATAGTTAGTTGGTCAGATAAACAAGATTAAACTGAATTCTTTTGAACTTTATGGGAGTAACAGGGACGATTGAGTAGTTGCACTAGTGCATGGGTTCATGTTTTAAAATAGATAAAGTAAGCAGATTTATGGTTTGCAAAACAGAATATGTATAATATAATATGAGTATATAATGGCTATACAATGTACAATTAAGATATAAAGATAAGACTATTAACGTGGGGTTAACAATCATAAAGACTTTTGGCTGGTTCGGGAATAATGATCGCATAAGATTATTAATAGGTAGTTCGTAAATTGTTGTAGATCGTTCGTGGAGGAGATACATAATCGATTCCATTAGACATTGTACGGATCCTTGTTTCTAAAACTCATCGAAACGTTAAATGTCGGTTTGAATTCTCTGCCCTTCGTTCAGCTATCATTCTGTCATTCAGTGTATCTGCTTGTTTAGTTTCTGATTCGAAATAAGTTGGGTGTTCTTTGTCTTGCTTGGCCAGTTTTGTTATTGATGCGTTGACTCTATCTGACCAGGTTCTTTGATACATGATATAATGATTAACCGAACATATTGTCGTTAGTTAAATCGTCCCACCTATTCTAGTGACCGGCAGGTTCTTTTGCTATCATTGTAATCAGCAGGTCGGTTATAAAAGTTTGCAAAATGTTCTTGTTTTATCGCTTACAGTTTCCTATCTTGGTTTACAAAACGGGTGGTTGTTAGTTTAACTTGTCACATTATTACAGTGATATCAGCCTACTGTTTTACTTTCAATGTAGTCGTGCATGCTGCTGATTTTGGTTACACAAAAGGTTTTGAGTTTGCTTACTAAATATGAAAGATATATATATGAGATACTTTGAAACTTGTCGGGTATAAGAAACTCATATTTTTGAAACTTGTATAAACTATGTTTTAATATATGTGTAGATTACCCCGAGCTATTAACCATCATTTGGGGCACCGATGGTGTGACACCACCGTGATGGTATGATGTGTTCACGACGTCTCCGCTTGTAGGAGCTCTATACGAGCATTGGCCATTTTTGTGTAGGAGGCGTATGAGTCGACTCTAGGAAATAATAGGATTTGTTGGATTTGTAGGGTGGATGGTTGTGTTGTGCTCGGCGCACCATTGCATATTTGTAGGATACACTTTGATCTGCAGTCCATTGTACATTTGTTGGATATTTGTTTATGTTTGTTTATATATAGGAGCTCAGTGGGGTTGGAAATATGAAACTGTTGATTGTAGGCTTTTTGATAATGTTGGAATTTGATATGTACGACTTACTCTTTTTGAAATGTCAAATATAGATTGGATTTCAACTCAGCCGTTAACTATATTTGTTTGGTTCGTTAAAATGTCGTCTTTTCACTTGATACATCTTTCCCATCTTAGATTATTGTATGTCATTCTATACGTCGGCGCACTGAGCAATTGGCTCAGCCGTAATTTTCTTTTTTTCCCTGCGACAGGTAATCAAGGAGATTTTGGGCAAAGCGGTGTGAGAGCTATTGGAACTGGGTGGCGCACAAGCCCTTATTTTTAGTTTAGTTGTTCGTTGGAGATTTTAAAAATTTATTCTTACTGGATATTAGTACTCTTATGAGTCTGTTTCGTCTTTAGATTTTTGAAACGCTTCCATTTTATTATTGGTCGCTTTGAAAAGGATACTATGGCTTTATGTGACATGATATTTGTTAGTTTGATTTATAACTCTCTAGTTTTCTTCCATGGAAATTGGGGGTGTTACAAATAAAGATGAAAGAAATCTTAAATGTTAAATTAATACAAACTAAATTATTTGATCGATAACATATTAAAAGAAAAAAATTGTTAAGCTGAGAAAATTTAGCTGTCAAAGTCAACCACATTTTATTATCTTAAAATGAATTAACTGATAATATTTTTTTAAAGTTCGATTAACTTATCTCAATATACACCTTTTGTAATAGAGTAATATATGAATTAAATGTTATGTTAATGTTATGATAGGTGTATCTCTTTTCTTAAATAAACATGTTTACACTAAAATAAAAGATTGAAGTGCTAAATAAGTAACTTTTGAAGGTTATAATTACTACCTATATTAACTCTATTAGTTTTTTTTTAATCTAATCTAATTTTCACTACTAAATGAAAGTCTACTAATTCGTTGACTTTGAAAGGTCTAGTATATATTGGTAAGACGACATCCTTTACGTGGGTGTCATTATCCCAAGTTGTAATCCAAAATCTTAGAACATCTCCAATAGTGAGTTTTTTTAAAAACTTTTTACTATTCTATTAAGCTTTTGATTCAAATTAAAAGCTTTTTTTCATTGGAATTAAAAGCTTTTTGTCAATGACTTATTTTTTATCAAGTCATTACATTATCTTTCTTATCTAATTTAATGTTTTTTAAATGATTTTAAGCTTTCTTAAGACTTGATTCATTGGAGCAAAAGCTTTTTATGAATTAGTCTTTCATAAAAAACTTTTGAAAAAACTCTCATTGTGTATACTCTTAGGCACGGTTCCAGTTTTATTTTAGAACTAGCTATGTTCCTGAAAACTTTATGGTTTTTTCGGGGGTTAACGTTGAATAAGTACTTGTATGACATCCTGTATGCGATAAGTGAAGTACTTGTCATGTCAATTTATCGTTTGCGTAGAGGGTGCAATGTTCTTGTGTTCTTTTGCTACAAGAGAATTAGGCTGATTATAACACAAGACACATACATTACAACGTATTAGTCTACATAGCTTTCATAGGCAAAAGTGGTTAGCTAGAAATCTGAAAGAAATATGTGTTCATATGACCAGGCAACCCAAATCTGCAGGTAAAAATCTCAAGAAACAACTAACAACGTTGCACATGTAGAAAAAAAAGAGCCATAATTTTACATATTAATGTATAAACGGGCACCACAAATAATGAAATGACTTGGAAAGAAGATAGAATATGAACTAATGCATGTTCAGTGTGTGTATGTATATATATAAAAGGTAAGGTTCAAGTGAAAATTATTTACATATGAACATAGGTAATTATAAATATAACTTGATAGTTCATATGTGAACGAATATGTTCACATCTATCATTCACATACGAACATCAAGTTATAATATAAAAGTTCTCATGATTCTTCTAATTCAAATGGTTCTCACATGTACATTTTCTTATATATATATATATATATACTTAAAGCTTTTAAATAGATATTAATATAACTTTCTAAATTAATAATATTATAATGAAAATTGGTGTAAAAAGAAAAGAAAAAAAACTTACTAGCCTCTGTTTTTTTTGACACATATTATCCGCAAATATAAAAATATAAATTTAAATACACATTTTTAAAAAAATCAAAAACTCAAACACACTTTTCAACCCAATAGGGTTGTCACAAAAATAGTGGAGCCCATTTAGGCCAACTTACCCACGCTTCGACGTATTGAGCAAAAACCTAATTAAAAGATGAGTGTTACAAATGATTTTAAAATCGCTACAAGCATTGAAAGGATATGTCTATTAATGTTATTTTCATTTTATATCATACTTAGATACCTATTGTGTCAACCTATCAGCCTAGTAGATACTTTTGTTACTATATTGTATATGCTCGGTTTGCCTCACATGTCGATTGAATACTAAGTTTGGTTATCACAAGCTTTGTAAGAATCGTCTTGTCACTTCTATTTTAAAAGTTGACGTCACTGGAAAACGTTCACTCATTTCATGAATCATTTCACTTTGTATGAATCGTCTTGTCACTTCTATTTTTCAGTGGTAACGTATTTTTTGTGGTGATCACATTGCTCATTGGATATTGTGGTATACCCTTTCTTATTTCCAACCGTTTTTATATGTGATGGTGGTCGGATATAGCCGCCAAGAGTGTCGCAAGATCTAACTCCGACGTGTATTTGTGATGATGGTCTGACTTAACCGAGTGTTTATGTTGTTGGAAGTATTTTTTTGTTGTTGTCATATTAATCCGATATTGTAAATCGATCGGTGTTGCCATATTTTAATCTAGAGAAGCTATATTCCATGTTTTAAAATAAAGACTAAAAAAACTGGTGCTCTCTTTCATATTAAAATGAACTTTAATCTTTAATTCAATTTTAATTTATATGTTTTTTTTTTAAAAGACTTTAACTATAAATATTTATGTTTCAACTATACTCATAATATTTATATGAAAAAATATTAATGAAATAATAATAAAGTCAATCACAATCACAAAGATATGGTAAAGGAATTATAATGCATAATACGGTTTTTTTCTTTTTGGGATTGTATTCAAATGTATTTACTTAAAGCATGTTTGGTACAATGGAATAAAAATGGAGGAAGAGAATGAGAAAAACTTTTCATGTTTAGTTGCAATGGAGAATGAGAAAGATAATCGAGAAGTGAGAATCGATTTAATTCCCTCCATTCTATATAAATTATAGAGAATGGATAGGAATGGATTTTTTTTTGTTTTAATGATGTTATATGTATTAAATTTAATATTTATTTAAAATTTTGCATTTTTCATATATTCATTATTTGTTTGTACCAAACGACGAAATCTATTCTTTTTTCAAATACTCATTTTCTTTCTCCCTATATTTATTCTTTAATACATTTTCATTCCATTTGATTCACTCATCCAAACACCCCCTAATTATTGTGAATAGGGATGCATTTGAGGGACATTGTTTTTGTTTTTTGTTTTTTTAACTCGGTGCTCTTACTAATTGTCCACTCTTTTTTAGTGTGAATCCATGTTATTATGACATTTAATGATGGATCATAAACAAGCATTAAAATAAAGATTTGACAAAATGTAATATTTTAAAAAAATTTACTAATGTAATATCTATAATCTTTTATAAAACATATTGGACTCCTTATTATAGAAAATTTAACAATTTTTTCAATATTCCCATATTGCCCACAATCCACACATTACCTGTAATTTTATATCTCTAAACACAATCAGACAAACACTCTACCAAGATCTAACATGTACACACTCACTTCTTTCTCTCCTTTCGATTTACACACACGCATATCGATTACTCCTCCATAGTTTTGTATTATCATCACCGTTTAACCGCCGCAACGCGCGGACACCAACCCTTGTTGACAAAATAATTATATTCACTTGTATTCATGCAGGTATCGATACTAAATTATAAAAAATAACACTTTATTTTTAGAACTTTGAATAGTATGTAATATTTTCACTTAACACATATTAAAATATTTCACCTACACTTACCCCTTAATATTAATGATTTAATTCCACTATCAATCCTTTATCTTTTAAAAGATCTCTATTAACAATTTATATCAAGCATTTTTACATCAACTATTTACATCACTCGACGGCTCATCTACCACCAACAGTCGTTCCCACCACTATATCACCGCTGTCATAACTATTGTCACATTGCGCAGATATGGTGCTAATAGTTATATTTTAATGGGCCTTTGTTGTAGGCTGTGTAACAAAAATAGAGATAGATACCTAATCCTAGTAGAGTAACACATGACGATGACCACCGCCACACACACACATACTCCCTCCCCTCTTTATAATTTCAACCCGGACGTCAAAACATGAATAAATTCTAGCTTATATAATGACATTGAGTTACATACAACCCGTAACCCACCCGTGACTTTAACGTCCACGTATATCGTCAAATTTAATTTTAATTTAATTTATTTACTTTCTCCGTCTCTCTGGGCTTATCAACTCATTACTCTCTCTCTATTCTTTTATCGTTATCTCTCTCTAAACATTTTCACAAAACCAAAAAAAAATCAATTTTCTTTTTCTTTCTTTCTTCCCTGCGCCGTTTCTCTTATCAATTTCAAACCCTAATTTTTCAACGCACCGTTGATCTGTACAATTAATCACAACATATACAAATATATATAGATACAGATATACGTGTATGTATATATATCTATATATATACACACAAGAAGACCTAATTCTGTGTTTACATAGCGGATGTGTAACCGAAGGTGGTGTGGTGGTCACGTGGTTCTGTGATAAAAAGTAATAAAAAAATTGATTGATATTATATAATTCGGATTGAAATTGATGCCGCCGGAGATATTGCCAATCGATCGGAAAGACGTTTTGAAAGAGAGAAAACCGTCGTCATCGGAACCTGTTGTTCAAATTGTTCCGCCCAGATGGAGAGAGTCTCCTACCACTCCTTCTTCTCACCCTAACAACGTTGCCGGTGGTCCGCCTGATTACCGCCGTCCTTTTTCCGGTTAGTGGTTTTTCCTCTCAATTTATTAGGGTTTGGCGATTTGAAATTTTGTTGCTTTTAGTTTAGATTGTTATCAAGTATGTAAATTTTTAATTTTTTGTTGTGTGTGTATGTATTCTTTAGTATTGGGTCAGATCTGAGAGGATAACTTTTTATTTGCCAGTATGTGGTCTTTCTGTTATGATGTTTGTAAATTTCTTAGCTTTTTTACTTTTAGAGGGGATATGGTGGTGTAATATGAATCTAGGATTTGTGTTTGTATAGATCTGATGATTTTTCTTGTGATTGATGATATGGGATTTTGGGGAATATTTTTTGGTTATGAATTAGGGTTATTCTTTACTTGTGATAATGATTTTGCTGATTTTATGTTTTGGTGTATTTGATTGGGTAATAATTAGGGACCCGTGTGTCAGTGGATGTGGGTAGTCAGAACGACCGGAAAGGAGGGAACTCGTGGGAGGCGACTGCGTCTCCAAACGGTAACTTTCATTCCCAATCTGACTTTCTAAACTCGTGGGACCAACTTGCTAAGAACAACAGTGGTGGAGTCAGTACAACAGGCGGCGGACCAAGGCTCGAGAAAGGGAATTCGTTAGGATCTTCGATCGATTGGAAGCCTATTAAGTGGAGCCGTTCTGGTAGTCTAACATCGAGGGGTTCTGGTTTTAGTCATTCAAGTGGTTGTAAGATTGTTGGGGTTGACTCACTTGATACCAAGGTAGAGGCTCAACCGGGTAATGGAACTCTTCATTCGCCTTCTGGGGATGCTACACCATGTGTGACACCAAGGACTCCTGATGAGGCCAACTCTCGCAAAAAAGCACGCCTTGGATGGGGGGAGGGATTGGCAAAGTATGAGAAGAAGAAGGTTGACCCTGATGATGTTGTTGATAAAGAGCCTGGATCCAGCTATGGAATGGTTGATGGTGTTAGCAGCTCGGAAACTTCACTCCCTGGTCCTTCAAGTTTGCCTTCTGTGAGCCCAACAGTTCCTGGCAACTCTGAATGTGCATCTCCTACTACTTCCTGCTCATTTGCTTGCAGTTCGTCACCAGGTAATTATATGTATACCCTACTATGTTCACAAAATGTAGTTTCAAGTTGGCCATGTATGCAAGTTCCAACTGATACTTGAATGCTTTAAATACAACATTAGAGTTATATAAATCAGTGTTGGAAAATCTCGTGACATTTTAAAAGAACTGGTAAACTAAACTTTTTTTTAAGACATTTCAAGAAAGTAGTTCGTCTATACGAAATTTAAAGAGTATATTTTATATGTGCTGGTGTTAAATGATGCCAGCTAATGCACTAAGTATGAGAAGGTAACAATGTGTGTTGCTAAAGTACTCCGTAATAAATTAATAATGTATTTTTTTAATGCATGATGATATGTTACTCGTTTTTATAAAATTTAGTCAACATGCTGTTGAATTAAACATTTAAACGTGCCTCATTAAAGGTTCAAATTTAACTTAATTGGGTACATCACCTGATAGGAGTTTAAATATGTATAAGGTAACTAGCTGATTCCGATTACATGTTACTTTCACCGCTGATATGATATTAAAGTTGCAGTTCTTCACTTGTTAATATCTAGGTATAATTTTTACAACAGTATAGTGTATATTGGAGTAGAAAGAAATAAGAAAAAGTATCATCATAATTATGTTATGTTATATAACATCACCTCAGCTTTAGTATATGTGTGAAGTGCAACAGATACATCACATGAATGCGTGAAATGCAATGCAATATCAGAACTCCATAAATTAGCATTGGATTTCGAGACATCTAAAAGAATTGGCAACAAAAAATATCTCAGTGCTATATAGAAGGTAGTTTGTCTTTTGGATTCTAGAGTGAATCTATATGTGCAGGCATCTAAATGATGCCTGCTAATGCACTAAATATGGAGTAGAAAGTAAGTGGGTGTTACTATGTTTTCTACAGTGTGATATGGTACCCTGTGAAAGAAGTTAAATCATCTTCTGAGGAAAGTCGTTGATTTTGTGATGATAAGAGTTTTCTTATTAAAGCTCGGAACTTGAACATAAGTTTGTACATTATTGCTATGCATGCAATTTAAGTTAGCTACCAACCTGACAGGAGCTTATATATGTAAAAGGTCATTAGATGATTCCAATTTCCTGCTCCTTGTCCGTATGAAGTTAATTTACGATTTCAAGTATGCTACTAACAATATAATGCATTTTAAGCTATTACATATGTCAGTTCTTATATCACTTGTCTATCTAAAACTCCATTTGCTACTTTGACATGATAGGTCTAGAAGAGAAGACATCTCTTATGGCTACTACGGTGGATGATGATAATTGTAATCCTGGTCATGTGTCTCAAAATAACACACAAGGGTTAACATTTAAATTGGAGAATTTGGAGCTTACTGAAGGCTTTAACATGAGCTCTTTACTTGATGAACTGCTGCAGACTGATACAAGTGCTCCGGGTTCTGGCTTTGCCATGGACAAGTTGCAGTTATGGAAAGCAGACATTACAAGGACACTTGAAACCACTGAATGTGAAATTGATTCTCTTGAGAACGAACTTAAGTTGTTGATATCTTCATGTCCTATTCGACCTGCTTCCAGCTCTTTTCTGAAGGCGTGCAACAGAAAGAATACAGAAGATTTAAGAATCATCGCGACAAGCGATATAAATATGGAGAAAGCTGATAGTTTTTTTGAAGAACATACTGCAGTTGAAAGTTTAAAAAGAGAGAGTCCGGGCATGGCAACATCTAGATTCGTGGAACCCAATTCCATCATGGATGAACGAATAGAATCTTCTTCCAAGTTGGATATAAGATCCCAAAAAGCAGAATGTTCTCAAGATCATGTTGGTGATGGTATGGTAGCTTCTTGTGGGGATGGTAGTCAGGTCTCAACAGTTCCCTTTGGTAGAGAAGATGAGTTATATAAATCAATATTGGCTTCAAACAAAAGTATAGCAAAAAGTGTATCTGATGAGATGAGTATATCACCGGTCAGATATGTGCGTGGAGATATCGGGAGAGCAGTTGACAAGTCACTTATCGCGGAAAGAATTGCTACGAGGAAACGGTTTCTGAAGTTCAAAGAAAGGGTCACTACGCTTAAGTTTTGTGCATTTCACTATGCCTGGAAGAAAGATCTTCGTGTACTTTCTGTAAAAAAATTTGGGTCAAAGCCTCAAAAGAAGTTTGATTTGAGCTCCCGTAGTGGATCTGCTGACCATCACAAGCATCGTACTTCAATTCATGGTCGTCTATCTTCCCCAGGTAAGAGCGGTAAAAATTGTATGCATTTGTTATTATTATCAGTGGTCCTTTTTTTTGCATTCATTGGTATGATTAAACCGACCGAGTATTTGGGTGAGTTTTGCTCTATTAGGTAGAATCAATTTTTAGCCCGTCAATTGCCCGGAAACATGATGATGCATAACCACAAAGTAGTCTATCTATGGTACATCATGTCTTACTCCACATCCCAGCTAGGTTACTAATATCATATACACACATGCTAATAATGGTGTTTGCAAATGTTTTCTTGACATTTTTTCTTGGTGGGTATTTGAATGATGCATGCACATATCTCTAATTTGTGAAATGAATTCTAGCCTGGTCTTTGTATACGAATCTACTTTAAATGGTCTGAATTACAGATAATATACATTAAATGGTTACTTGCGATGCCTGATATATACCAAGCTATATATAATGTTCTATGCCTTTGTTATATATTATATTAATATTTATTTATTCATGAAGTGTGAGACTCTATTGTTTTATCACATTATTTCAAATTCTGAACCTCTAGTTTTTTTTTTTTTTTCATTGTAGCTGGCAGTCTAAGCTTGGTTCCAACCACAGAGCTAGTTAAGTATGTGAACAAACTGCTTACAGATTTACCGGTCAGGACTTGCAGGAAGGAACAGAAAATGCCTTCTCTTATATTAGACAGGAGTGAACGGATGAGCTCCAGGTTTATTTCTGATAATGGATTGGTAGATAACCCTGTTGATGTTGAGAAGGAGAAGTCCATTGTCAATCCCTGGACAGTAGAAGATAAGGAAATCTTCTTGGAAAGGTATTCTCAATTTGGAAAAAACTTTAGGAAGATTGCATCTTTTTTGCCAAACAAGACGGTTGCAGATTGTGTTGAATTCTATTACAAGAATCATAAGTCTGATTACTTTCAGAAAGCAAAGAGAAATTCGGAATTTACAAAAGGGAAGTCTAATACTACTAGTACTTATCTTGTCACATCTGGGAAACAAAGATTGAATCGAGAAACGAGGGCAACTACTTCTCTTGACATGCTTGGAGCTGCTTCTGCAATGGTTGCTAATGTGAATAGTGGTAGCATCGTAGAGCGATCAAATGATCTTGCTTCGTTCTGTAATGAGCAGGAGACAGCCGCAGCTGATGTATTAGCTGGGATTTGTGGATCCATATCACCAGAAGCTTTGGGTTCATGCATCACAAGCTTGGCTGATCATGGAGATGTCTATCACCGTGTCAGGAGATGCCAGAAAGTGGGTGGTTCATCGCTAAATTATGTTGATGAGGATACTTGTTCGGATGACAGTTGTGAAGAGATGGATGCTTCTCATTGGACGGACGAAGAGAAGTCGAGTTTAATAAAGGCTGTGCGGACTTATGGCAAGGATTTTTTGATGATCTCTAGATGTGTGAGAACAAGATCGAGCGACCAGTGCAGAGTTTATTTTAGTAAGGCTCGAAAACGTCTTGGATTGGACGTGATTGACATTGAAGGTGGAAGTGAAGGTACAACGGGGGCTAACCAAGGGGGTGGTGGGAGTGATCATGATGATACTTGCATGGTGGATAGTGGCTCTGGTATATCTCAAGATAAATCATCTATGGAGTGTAAGATGGAAGTTGAGGACCTGCACTCGTCTGATAGGAATGTGGTGTCTGATGTCAGGGAATCCGAGCTTGTGTTAGGGAATTCAGTAATGACTGACTTTGAGGCAGAAAATAAGCCTGGAGGAAGGATTTCGAATGCTGATATGGAGGGAGCTGCTGATAGTGAAGGTACTGAAGCTGCCAACGGGGAGGAATCCCCACAGAATGCATGTTCAGACTCCGCATCAGGTGCAAAAGTTGAAGATGTCACAGTTCCCAGTATGTCTGCCAAGCTTTTTAAAGATGGAATAGGCGAATCTGAGCATGAGTTGCCCAGCAGGGGTGGCAGCAGGTCCAATGATGATGCTAGTGCGGTGAGAGGGTCAAGTTGCTGTCCAGTTGAGGACCTCAATTCTGTTTCCTATCACTCTAGAGGCAGTTCTTTGGATTTAAGCATTGATCATCGAAACAATTTGGACTTGAATGCAGCTTCAGAAAATGTTTCATGCCAGGAAGCAGGTAATGGTTTTGTGATGTCAAATTTGTTTTCCAAAGACCTCAAGAGGAAAACTGTTGGCCAGGATGATGTATCATCCAGACTTTCTTTCAGGAAGAGCGGTCAAAGATCTTCAAGTATAGATGGTTATCATTTGAATCTTCCCAAACGTTCCCTTAGTAATAATGAACCACAAAGCAACTTTAAGCTGGATGAGAGTCATTTAATGCCAAGGGATGGCTGTATACAGATGTGCACTAGTTTGACATCTGTGTCCCAAGAGCAGAGACGGAGTTCATCCTTAGGCGTTGAAAAGCCAAATAGGAGTGGTGATGTGAAGCTATTTGGTCAGATTTTAACTAATAATTCATCTGAGTCAAAGGCAAATGGTACTGCAACTCTCCTTGAGAAGCCAGATGCTAACTTGAAGTTTGTTAGCCATAGCACTCATAGGAAATTAGCTTCACTGGATCTTGATCATAGTAGTAAAGACTTCGCTATTGGCGTGGAGAACAATCTGCAATTGAGTAGAAGTTATGGGTTTTGGGATGGGAACAGAATACAGACGGGGTTTCCATCTTTGCCTGATTCTGCAGTGTTACTGGCTAAATATCCTGCTGCCTTTAGCAACATTTCTACGATGTCCAAGTTGGATCAGCCTCAGCAGCTACATTCATCCTTAGAAAGTGGTAATGAACAATGTAACATAAACGGCGTTCCTAGTTTTCAGACTAGAAAACTAAGCAGCAACACACGAGTTCCAGGGTACCATCCATATGGACAGCCTTTTAATGTAGATAAGTTATTACCTGAGATTCCAAGACGGAAAGAGTTGGAAGCTTTGTCTAGCGGTGTACAACAAGGTAGGGGTATGAGTGCTGTTGGTGGGGCTTGCAATGGAGTCTCAGACCCTGTGGCAGCCATCAGAATGCACTATGCAAAAACAGAACTTTACAAGAATGGTGGAGCCGGTGAGTCTTGGAGAGGTAATGTTAGTGATATAGGAAGCAGATGATAGATTGTTTATGGGTGGTAAAGTTTAACCTTTTCTTTTTATCACCTCTGTAATATATGTTTGTTGTATGGAGTTGAGCAGTGATAGGACATGATGGCTCTCATATACTATTGCCGTCTGTTTTGGTTTAATTTTATTGTTAATTTGTAATATCTGGAGCTTTTTTTTTCAATTTTTTTGGCTGTATTTGTCAAATGCACAAAATAATATTGTCAATGTGTAGGAAACTGAGGCCAGATATTATGTTCTTTTTCTCTATTCAAATCGATAATTTAAACAATTGTGTTTATTGATGTATACCGAAAAGTGACGTGGTGTTTGATAAGAGTTGATTTATAGTTGTATGTTTGGTGGCAATAAGTGTCGCTGTCTCTTACTCTGTGTGTGGGGTTGATATGATAGAGAGTGATTAATATTTTAAGTCAAAACTCAAAAGCAGTAATTGTGGTAGGTGTAATCTCTTGGCAGCTTCCCCGACTCTTTCTTTCTTGTATCCAATAGCATGCTTTTGACCATTTCAAAATCCGTTTTTCAAATACTTCTGATACATCTATTTTCGCCCTTTCATTTTATATGGAATTATGGATGACATAAAAGGTTAACTTACATATTTGTAACCTATCTATGTTCAACGAGACAATCAAATCTAACCGGTCAAAGGACTACCCTTTGTAAAAATTCCAGTGTTTTCAATGTTAGAAATCTCCCGCATCAAGTTGACATCCAAACTAGAGCTTCGTAACGTGTTAACAGACTACCAAACTATAGGTTCGGTCATACTTTAATGCGAACCTGCCAGCTGCATTAATCCTTCACTTTGCCCCTTGTATCTCAAGTTAGAGCATATGTGCCATAGAAGGCTTGCTTAATTTCCTGGCTCCCAATGTTGTTGTGCACTATGTTAACATGCGCTATTGATCATGAATTCATGATCAAACTTGACGACCAGGAAGTGTAAAATACAGAAACTTACATTAGCACATGTCTTGCCAAAAGTCGGCAGAGTTGGCGAGAGATCCGATTGAGATTCAACGAAGCTCATTCACCATAACTAATATCATTATCTATGTTTTATTGTTTTTAAAGATGCATAGCACTACCATTGGCCTTACGGTGAGAGACAAATGATCAGTTTACACCTGACCAAAGAACCTATACTTGAACATCTTTCAAAAACTTGGTGTTTTATCCGTTCAAATATCAAATTTTTTGAGAGGAAATGATTTATCAATATGTGGAAATCATATCGAATATTGATAACTTTGATAGCTGCTGTTATTTGTCGAAAGACCAAAGCATTCATGGGTGTAATAAAATAGACCCAAAATATGCTCAGGAGTTGATCCAAACAGATAAATAAGCAGATTGGAACTTCCAACACACATGAACAGTTTGAATATGCTATTTGAAGATAACACCAACATTTCAAGATTCATTACTAATACAAAATGCTCGGGCTCAATCATCTAGAAGGTTTTGATCGCATGTTTGATTACATGAACATTCACTACAAGCCAAAAAACTTTGCTCAAACATAACAAACTGGATCGAGAAAATGAAACCTCAGATTTGATTTTTAAGTCTTTTAAGTGTTGTCATATTCAAGCAGCGACAGAATCCACATTGCTTTGCACTGCTGGATTTTGCTTCCTCTCTGCTTGAAGTGATCTACATAACGACTCGAGCTTTTCTTTTTGATTTTTGGTCTTCTCCAGTTGCTTCTTCATGCGTTCTCGCTGCTCACATAGATATCAAGTCATTTTCATTTGCAAATGAGAAGCTTCTTACTAAAATCAAAACAATTAAAAGGGAGATGTATACACAAAAAGATCATACGTTTTGTTGAGCTGTATATACATAAAAACAAGAATCGGACATTCTTTGATGTTTTTACATTTAATTCCTTTCTGTTTACCTTCACTTCTGTTGCATCCGTTATAAGTTTTCACTAACTGACAGCATAGGTATGGGAATTAAAGTATGTGATTTTTTTTTTTTTAGGCATGCAAGTGAAACAATTGGTAAAAGTTCTACGGCTAGTCCATTTAAATATACTTCACAGACTTCCATAACAAAAGGTAATAACAACACTCACCTCCTCCACAAGTTGTATGAGAGTGAAGTCTGACTTCTCTGTCTTGCCCTTCAGAAAAGTATTTTCCTTTTTGAGTTCTTTTATCGATTTTGACATCTAGGTTCACACACACAGGTACTTGTAAAGAACATGAAGCAAATCTATATTTACAATAGCAGTCGATAGAAATACAACTTTACCTTTTCTATCTCTTGCTTAAATGTTTCAAAAACCTCATTGCTCTTCACTAATGCGTCCTGGAAAAGTTTAAGAGCTATGATATAGCTGACAAACAATTAATGTATCATTCATGTACATAATAATGGACTTTCAATTTATGTAAACATCTTTGACAGATCATAGATTAGCCTTGAATTCACCAATATCTTATGCAGAGCCGGCTTTGAAGTGGCTCAATGGGTGCTAATGAGCCAGGCCCACCCCTTTCTAAGGGCCCATAAATTTTCTATTGTATATATATTTATGCAGACTTTCTGTACGTAGAAGTCCATTTCACTCCTTATATCTGATATATAGTCTGATACATTGATTTTGCAAACTTTACATTTTCCATGTTACAACCCTATACTGTTATCTAAAGTTCTTTCTAATCCATATCTTTCATATAAATTACTATTTTATCTTCTTTAGTAAGATATGGAATTCACTGGAAAAAACAAAAGTCAATTTTTACTTGGCCAAGTTTAGATTTTTTGTGATATACGCACAATAAAAAATATGGAATAATTTAGTATATTACGAATATGTAGCAGGCTAATTTTATACTCATAGTTACTTTTTCTAATCAATAATATACATACATAAAATTATATTTTTATAACTTTATAGTTAATTTTTAATTTCATTATTTATAAAGTATAAGTTTAAATAAATGGTGAGATATTTGTCTATATATAAGACTTTGAAATTACTTTCGGGTGTGTTTAGTTTTAAAACCTATCGGTGAGGGTTGTTATTCAAAAAATGTGTGGAGAGCCAAACGATTTGTTTAAGAAATATAAACTATATTATAATATTTTGTCATATATGTTTATGTCGAAAACATTTATAATTATCCTAATATTAGGATATTATAGCTTAAGGGCCCGTCTTCTACATTCGAGCCAGACCCCGGGATATTTTTACATTTTTGAAGACGGCACTGATCTTATGAACTAGTGCAACTTATTCCATGGGTCTAACCTGGAATTGCTGGAACTTTTCACTGTCTGCCGTTAATTGTAAGCGCAAATTCTTTTCTGTTGCCAGCAATGATGACACCTGCTCTGCATACATCTTCATCTGGGATTGTTCCCTGACAAAGTTTTCTTCGTGTTGCTGAATCTTCAAATCTGCAATTTGGAGTTCTAGAGATTTCTGCTTTAACTGCATCAATATTATGGAACTTAAATGCATAGCTTCAAAAAACAAGTTTACAAACATGGTTTAATGCATCAGAACGAAAATACAAGTAGTTACCTGGTGAGCATACTGTTGCTCACTAAGAGCAATTTGATCTTCCTTTTGCTTCAACTGGTTTCTTAACCTGAAGAGGATTTTGTACGTTAATCCCAAGCAAGTTAAATTATATGATGACAACTAACAAGTATGGTTACAGATATTAGTTGTTGTTGATAGGCTCCATTGCCTCATTGAGTGTCACCAGGAGAGATGGCAGCCACTCAAAAGCAGACAACATCTTTGTTTCCGTACATAATTTATCTATTTCCAATTTAGAATTGAGTTCTATCATAACGTTGCTAATATGCAGACCAGAAATTGGCTGATACCAGAAGGAAAAAATTTTACGTTTCATTTGACTTCAGTCACATGCCCTTTATGCAAGAAATTTTTTAATCATGGGTGCCTCAAAATTTAGCATAGAATATAGTATAGTATAGTATTCACATTTCATTCTCCTTTAGTTGTGTCAGGCTATCATCTCTTTGCTCCTCCAGCTTGTTGGTGACGTCCTGTGATACAGCAAGAAAAAGTAGTTTAAACTCGTACCATTTGATAAAAAAAGATACTATTATCCTACCACGACAAGAAATAACTAGTTTTTGCAAGAACGCAAGTATCTTATCTGGTAAATACTTAATAGGCACAGAAATCCACAAGACTTGTAAGTATTACTATAGGAATAGTATGTTCTTCAAAAATATAGGAAAAATATGCATACTCCTTTTTCTTCGAAGATGTCATTAAAGAACCAAACAAGTCAATCAAGAGGTTACAACTGATGGATATTATAGACTAGTTATGAAAAATAACTTAAAACATGTTAGTTATATGTCAATTATAACATTATGCTATCTTTTTATTTCATAGACACCAGGTTTGACATTTATAAGCAACAAAAATAGCTTGTTTTCAAGAATGCTGGAGCATGGATGTACAACTAAATACGAATAAACTAATTTCTCAAGCAATGAGCCAAGCTCATGGAAGGTTGACTAAGACATACATATATGGTCCCAAACACGCGGGCTTACACAGAGATCATGTAAGAACAGGAGGTTTCCACAAGCAACATAATTGTGTCATGTTCTACATGCTACTTTCCTACACATAGATTTAGTTACAGGTATACTTATACCTTTATAGCTTCCTGAAATTTGTTCGATAGCTCAAGCCTTAAGTTTTGACTTTCTGTTGATACTCTTTTGCACTCATCCTGCCAAACAACGATAAACATGTAAATATTATAATCAACAATATGCTCCTGGAGATCAACAACAAATGGACTTTGTAGTTTGGTCATAACTAAGGAACTTGTATAAATGAAGAAAATAAGTGACCAAAATGCATGTTACAATATAGGGTAGTTAATAAATTGACACATTCATATATTAATTATTCAATATTACACTAATCATCATGTTGCAACTACTAAAAAGTTACATGATGTAGATACATAAGTATAAAAGAAGGCATACCATCAACATCTTGTTTTGACGTTGTAGCTCTCTACACAATGACTCAAGCTTATCACGCATAGAGATAGCTGAAAATAGAAAGAACTATCACACTTATGTTGAAACATGCAAGATCTATGAGTTTATGACTAGTTGAAAAAAGAATAAAAGATACATACAATACATAGATGAACATGAACCAAGATAGAATATCTAACATCAATAGATCCATTCAATCACATGTCATCAATTAAAACAACATACCTGCATCTCTTTCAGAAAGAACTTTCTGATAACTCAAAGTGAACTCCAAAAATTCCTTTTCTGACTTGAATGTACGCTTGGCACTTTTCCGCTTAGCTTCAGATGTATCCTGAAACAAAATACAAAGTTAGAGATTTCGATATTAAGGACTCCTGATAGTCCAAATTAATGGCTCATTTGGCCAACAACAATACTATTATTTTTTTTTGAACGGACAAAACTACTATTATACTAATGAAACTTTCCAAACATAGGCATCACCAATGACAACCCACTTATTATTCAGTATAGATATACAAAGTTATTACTAAATACTTTTCTGCTTGCTCCAACGCTCTCTGATGGTATGGTTCCTTGAACATGGGCCGCTTGCGCTTCCACTCCTTGGTCCGTAGCTAAAATACAAACATAGCTAGTGTTAACAGCTGAACTTGGTACAAAAACTACGATTTCTTTCGAGATAAAAAAATTACTACTTTTTTCTGAAACTTGACACATTTCTCTGGCATTCTTCTTCCCATCACTTAAAGGAGCCATTTCCTGTTCCACCTTTTCAGAAACAAAACTTGGCGATCCAGCATCAGTTTCGCCCGACTTCTGCGCATCACAATCACCAACATATTCGGAGAGCTCAACAGGGAACGTTCTTGCTTGGTCACTGCTTCCATCATCTCCTTCACACGATTGAAAGTCATCCACTACTAAATCAGGCCTGGAATCAATTTCTACTAATCTCTCTTCTTTATAATCAGTAACCTGGACTTCTTGCTCCGGTGTAGCAGGTGACGATACTAACGGCTCTGCAGAGCTGTCAACAAAACCGTCAGGTAACGAATCGACTTCGGGCAGGTGGGTCACTGCAGGGTTCTCCATTTCACCTACATTTTTATAAAAAATCAAATCTCTGACAGTTCAGACTCTGGCATGAATATATAACTTAATGAGTAAATACTGACAGTTTGTATCAATTGTATAAAACTAATCACAAATTAAAGATACGGGTCATATATATTGTCACATAAAGATTCAGAAAATAAAAAAAAGAAGCAAACTTGCAAAATGAAAATAAAAAAATTTAGGGTTGTAAGCAGTTATAATTGACCTAACTATCTAATCAAGAAATTGATGGCGATTAATAAGCGTAACAAACAACAGGTAACGATGATTAAGTATTAAAAGCAAGAAAACCTAATTGTAAAACTTATTCTTATCATTATTATTTTATTATAATAATAACGTACCAAAGGAGACAGAGAAAAAATGAGGAGGCCTGATATTCTGTTACGAAATCAAGATATTTAGAGAGTGTGTGTAAAAATGCAGGTAACATAGGAAGGAAGGAAGGGAGATGAGCTAACCGTAGTTTCAACGACAATCCCTGGTGAAGCAGGTTTGTAAACTTTTTCTTTTTCTTTTCTTGTTTTGTGTTTGTTTTTCTAAATTTCATTTAGGTACTCGTATATGATATGATACATTAATAATCCTTAAACATGATCACTTTACATGTGTGATGAATAACTATTACAGTAATAAAAACGTATATTTAAAAAAATTTACTATCTATACTTTTACAAGACATGATAACGAGATATGTCACCTTAATATAAAGACATTATATTTATTATGTTACATAATATGTAAATTTATAAAATGTTTTTAGAAACAATATATAGTTAATAAATTGATTTGATGCTGATCTTAGTAAGTTATTATATATTAAAGAAATTTGATAGTATAATTTTATATCATTGGAATGAGAGTCAGACATCAGCTCAAAACTTAGAATCTTTTATGTCATTGAATCTGTATCATCAGTCTCAAAATGAATCCCTAGTTTTTGTAGTTTTTTTTTCCTTTTGGTGAGCTGATGTCTGACTCTCATCCTCATTTATTTTTCGAGTATAGTTTCTCCACTCATGTCTAGACTTTGATCATGCAAAAAACTGGTATACAAGGTTTATCTTTTAATTGGGATTCTACTATCGCCGTTGCTAGTTTATTGCCAAGGAAATTAGTTGTTCGAATCATCATCTTTAAGTTGGTTATTGCAACGTTTTTCTACTAATTATAGCGAAAAAAAAATGGTAGAAACTTTAACAAGAAAAAGAAAACAAGCTTTCAACTGCCTGAGGAAGTGTGGAATACCATTTGTTTTAAGCTGTTCATTCTTATATTTAAGAAAACAAGCCAAGTTGAGAAGGCTATTGAAATTTGGAATCTTCCTTATTCCATTGTTAACAAAAAGCAGATTCATATGACCTCTTAGTTTGTGTTTGCAATAGGCTAGGTTATACGGGCATGACAAATCATGTACCAAAGTTGTTTTTTTTTTTTTTCTTTTTTTGCACAATGGTGTATGTGTATATACTAGTCAATATGGCTGCAAGTGCCTGAACATTTTTGAGTAATTTATATAATTCACACGGGGTATACCTTTTTACTAAAAAAATCAAAATATTTTTATATCACATCTATATTTAACAAACTCTATTTTGAATTTTTAAATTGGTAAAACATGAAAATGGATATAAAAAAAATAGTTTTAAGACATTTAAAAATTAAAAATATATAATTATTTTTGGGACGAGTAAGCAATGTTGGGTCATAGTTTAGAGTTAAATTTTAGTTGTTGTGTAGCTAAAACGTTGAATATATACATGGGTGAGTAAAAAAATCGTTGAATTAGATAAGGGGAAAGGAGAGATTGTGACTTGAGTGGTTTATTGGTACCAAAACGCACATATTATATATAAAACTCCTTCCGTATGAAGCATAGTAATTATTTTGTTAACTATAAGATGAAAGTCCCGGGACATTTATAAAATTGATTTCACAATGATTTTTATAATGTGAGAGTTCAATATATACGAATATATTATTGTGATTGTTATTATAGTCTAATAATAAAAGCAAAAGTCATATGAGCAAAATCATAAATAAGTAATTAGCACGGTGTCCGTACAATACGGCGGCCTTAACGGCAATGCGGTGGTGAAGGATGGCAGCAGTGACTGTTTGTGGTGACGACGTTGATTGATGTAATATAATGATTAATATAGTTAATTATTTTAAAAAGTTGAAAGACTGATGATGTATTTATTTCATTTTGGTGTATTGGATTTATGGTGCGTTTGTTTTAATGGAGAGTAATTTTTTTTTTTCGACGGTGATTGATGTAATATAATGATTAGTATAGGTTATTGTTGCATTTTTATCATTTACAGCTAATTTTATCAATTAAAATTAGGGTTCTCATTGAGCAGTATATATCCAATGATCTGACATGATTTATATATAGTTTAATTAATGATCCAGTGCATCAGGCAGGCAACAGTATCGATCATCGTCAAGTAATAAAATTAATAATGTTATTTCAAAATGGGTCAGTATATATATGTTTTGGAGTTTTGACCGATTGGATATAAGTCTAAGTTCTTCTAGTCCCAAGAAACAGTCAGGAGTGCAGTGTCGTTCAAAACTTGATGACATGTTTTTCTAGTCATCTAGAATTCCCAAACGACACATTTTTCTACCCCTTCCTACACTTCTACGTCTTCTTCTTCTTCTTCTTAATTACCCAATTTTCTCCTATATATATATATTGCTTCCAAATTTTCATCTAGATATAATAATTACTCGTATAATAATTACTCCTATCTAGCTATCTATATTCATAGTAGTATATATATATATATACACTTCCAAATTAACTTGTATCAGTTTCTAACAAACCATCCAAATTTTAACACTCTCTCTCTCTCTCTATACATATATAGATATTTATGCAAGCGAGTAGTATCATTATGGAAGGACGACACACCCGATCAGAAAATACATCACTTTCGTTTAGTGAGTTGGTATTATTTTCTGTCGAAGATCTGCATTTGGAATCAAACATGTCGTCATCTTTGGATGAAATAAATAATGATCAAATTAATAATAATAATCCTTCAATACTAGACAACGACGACTTCTTGGGGTTTTTCATTGATGATGAGGAGGATGAGAATAAAAGGCGTAAGGCACAAGCTGCAGAAGGTATCGTCTTCTGTGGAAAAGTTATTGACACTACTACTACTACTACTACTTCAAGAAATACCCGGAACCCAAAGAACAAAATAGATGATTCAAAGAAGAAGAATGATAGCAACAATAATAATAATACACGTCTTGCAAGAAGGAATTCTGATTCTTTGTGCAAGTACTACTACTCATCAAATGATGCTGATCATCTTCATTCTTCTTCTTTGTGGAGTACTAGCAGATCCAAGTCTGCTCCAGTAGTAGTTTTTCCAGGAAATAAGAATAGCAGCAGCAAGAGTAGTACTAGTGAAAGAACGTCTAAACAGCAGCTGGCATGTTGTTCAGGTAAATCGAGGTTTATGTTTGGATCAGGCAGGTATCCAACTAAGATGGAGCTGAGTGATTTACGTAGCAGGCACTTACGGTTTAAACATGGCGGCGGTACTACTGCAGAGGAGGAGAAAAGTACTAGTAGTAGTGCTGGAAAGCGGATGCCGGTGTTGATTAGAGTGTTGGGATGCATTGGTGGGTTCGATGATGATGCCACGCGGATGATCAAGGGTAACTCGACTTGCGTTTCTTCTTACTAAATAACCGCGCCGCCCGTGGATAGATGACTACTTGTAGAGCTAGCTAGCTGCAGGCTGAATTATATTTTAACTAGATTATTATCCCGCGTAATGCGCGAGTGAACACATATAATTAATATAATGTTACTGTATATTTAAAAATCATATATAAACACTTATATACTAGATTGATTTATTGAATATAATCTTTAAAAAGAATAATTTATTGAATATAATTTATTTCTTTGAGAAAGATTATATGGAATTATTCTCTCAAAGAAATAAATTATAACTATCTTATTTGTTATAATCTTTACCTAAATAATTCAAATCTATTTAAATAAATATATACAAAAAAGGGTGGAGATGACATGCACATAGGCTAAATTCTATGTGACAATATTTAAATATAGCTTTGAGTTGAGGTGAGAGCTTTAGAAAGCTAGGATTCTTATTATAGATAGTGAATGTTTCCAATAATCAATTCTACTGTTATAGTGTCATGCGCGTTTTGAGCACTAGCTTATCACTTATTTTTGGACATGAAATTACCACCCTCCAGACTTAACTCTTAGTTAATACTCTTAATTAATTACCTATAATAATGTTCAGACCATTATTAAAAGGATCTTGATTTGCTCAAAGAATTTTAATATGGGTACACATAAAATGCATGCTAAATGACTTTTATATCCTTCCTTGAAAAAGTTAGATATTTCAATATTACTTTTCATAACCCTTATTTCTATGCCGTCTTCATTCATTGAAATATTTTGTTTAACAGATGTAAATGACCAACCACGTACTTGAAGATTCCATATTATTAATTAATGATTTCACGATTTCTTAAGCTATCCTATTACTTTGATTTAGTTTTTATATTTATAAATCGAGCATTTCCAGTATTATTCTGCTATGAATGATTTTATTTATTTTCTATATATTTATAAATCTAAATTCAAATAATTATTCATTTGCTTGAATGAGTTTACAAGCAGAAAAGTTAAAATGTTTTTATTTTATTTATAATCTTTGGTAGGCTACATAGTTTGTCTGTTTTTAAAAAATGATAGATTTAATTATTACTGTGATTTATTTTCTCTTTTCTTTTATGTACCTTTGTTTGCAACAATGCCATCATCTCAAAGGTGAGAAAACATAAGGTATTAATGTATATAAAATGTGTTCTTAAAATGCTCTCCTTTTGAAAAGCCATTGAGTAATATTTGATACAATTATATGAAAAAAAAATTAAGCTGTTGTTGTATAGAGTAAAATATATTAAGGACATAAAAGTCATTTAGAAAATTATTAAGTATGCACATAAATTGTTTCCTTATTAAAATCAATTCCCTTATTAAAATCCCTCTGATTGGGTAAAAATTGAAGGCTAAAATTTTCGATGATCCTATATATATATATATGAAATTATGAATGGTAGTAACATATTTGGCCTCTAACACCAAAGTAATAGCAATAATAATAATAATAAGTTACTCCGTATATAAAGTAAAATCTTTATTTACAAAGGGGCCACTAGCTAGGCTGAAGCAAGTGTTGCATTTTTTGGGCCGATTGGATCTGTAGCTCTACTGGTTCGACTTTGGTTTTTTTGTAAGCACCATTACTTGATATATAGTTGATTCTAATAACATAATTTAATTACATTCACATTTCTGTTAAGTCAAAATTATAATAATTGAACTATAAGCTTTTAAATCGTAAGCTTAATTAAACCTTAAAAAAAAAAAGAAAAAAAAAAGAGCCAATGCTCTTGAGATTCTAGTGTGAATCCTAACCTTTAAATGAAGTTACCCTTTATATTTCATAAAATTAACTATCTAAGCTTTTAAAGTGTTGTTCCCTTTTGGACGTACTATTTTATAATGTGAATATAAAAAAAAAACATATTGTTGATTTTGATATGAGATAATATGATTATCTTAAAGAAGACAACAATATGCATGCTATGAAATTAATTTGGATATTTTAACGACTTATATAAACTTGAATGTTGGACTATATATGGATCTGGACCATAGCAGTAGGTAGGTATCCATTATCAAATTCACGTTGGCCTTCCTCGGCGGCCTTGGCTAGCAAGTACTCGTAATAATTTTCCCACATATTTTGGCCCTACACAACACACCATTCACGACTTTGAATAATAATCTCGTTTCCCTCCCTTGTGATCTCGATCTATATAACAAACATATATAAGCTATTATATATATAATTATTACTCCGTATTAGTTATATATATATATCTCCAAAATCAACCTTTAATTTTGATCGAAAACAAATCAACCATGGATCAAGGTCAATACAAGGATGAAGCGGACGATGAGACACTTTCTTTGTCAGACTTACAAATGGAAGAAACTACTACTGCCACTACTGGTTCCGAAGAAGTGATCAGTCAAACTTTCTATGAAGATTTCTTTGGGTTTTCTGTTAACGAGATTTGTAGTAGCCCTAGTAAGAATTCACCGGTGAAACTACCTGTTTCTGATCATCATGATGATGACAAAGTTAGCAAGCCAACCGTAAAGGTGGTGGAAACAAACCCCTTTTTTCGGTCAAATTCTGGTTCATTCAAATACATGCGGTTGAAAATGGCTTCCACAATGGAGACTTGGAGGTCGAAGTCTTTGTCTGTTGTGGCGTCGTCAAAGAGCAAGTCAAGGTGGCAAGTTTTCATGTTTGGATCGGGCAAGTTTCCAACAAAGATGGATTTGATTGACATTAAAAGCAGGCAACTCCGGTCCGGGAGTACTACAAATGTGTCATCCCCACATGGCAATCAAGATAGCTGCGACGGAAGTGGTGGCCGGAAAGCTAGTGGCGGGAAGAAGGTTTGGTGGCGGTTGGTTGAATTTTTAGGATGTGGGGGTGGATATGAGAAAGATACCAAGATTGTTGTATAAGCTAGCTAGCTAGGCCTCCATTGATTATGTTTATTGTTTTTTTTTACTTTTAGAATGATTCTTTTTTGTATGGTAAAACATAAAATCATTTTGTCATTGTTAATTCGATTAACAATGAAGTAGACACGAAATGGTAGGATTTACCAAATGGAGTACTGTATTATTTATGAAAAGATTTGAGATATTCATGTGTTAAGTTGTCATTTGATAATTTGTTAGAGGATAATTAAGTGAAAAACAAAGTTGATCAGTGATCATGAAAATCATTTTCATTCAATTTCCAGGTAAGATCAATGCGTTAAAAACTTAAAAATCTGGATTGAAATCCTCGATCATTTTAATTAGGTTGTGATGTTACAATTAATTACAAGGTTTTCAGTACTAATCCAATTTAAAGAGGAGCTCTCATCAATAGTAATGTGGATGTTATCATAGCAAATGTGGTTGCAGTTGGTCACAAAAACCTAATAGACAACTTAACTTCGTTGAACTTCGATCAATTCGTTGTCAATAGCTAGACCGACAAGTCAAGGTGCCAACTTCTAAACCTTTTCTCATCATTTTCGGTTTCTTTATTGACTATATAAATTATTGTCCTTCTAGACTACTCTAGAGTTCTAGTAGCCGTTTATGTTTCAGAATTTCTTACAAGAATATCATATATAGATCATTGACTACGTACGTACCAAACAAAATTGTCAAATGTATCATCTTTAATATCTGTTACATCTAGAATCTCACAACACTTTTTTACAACGAAATGATTATACGAGTAGCAAGTAACAAGAAAGAATGTCCAATTGAAGTCAAGATTCATTATGACATTATTAATGTTGGGGAAAAAATTGTTCCAAAGCAGGATGCCATGAGCTAGACAAGTGTGTTTTATGTTTTCTACCAAGATGACCATTTCGTAAAGTCTATGATACTTCTATTCTTTATTTCTTTTTAACTATTAGTTATTACCTTTTCAAGAAGAGTTAAAGCAAGCATTAAAGTAAAGAAAAAAAAACAACAAAAAAAGAACTAGCTAGAGACATTTTTCGGTAGGATATATCAAAACATAGGACCGTAAGTTATAAAGAATAAAAGTAGAGAAAAAAAGAAGACTCTAGAGTGTGTTTTATCACGTTATAAGTCATGTTCTTTCTCTAGTAATTGTGTCATTATACCTTATTTGTATTTTTACTACCATTTAGCGTCTTACATGTTACTCGTAGTAGTTTTGTATTTTTAATATATAACTAGATTTTAGACCCGTGTCCAACACTGGACACGAGACTTACGACATTATTAATATTAGATATTAATACATGTAACTCATAAAAGTTTATAAAGTGAAAGTTGAAGATATAAGTAGATACTGAGTGTTCAATTCAAATGCCAAGAATGTTATACTTATAGAAAGAAAACTAATGTAATAAAAGAATATTGGAAGTATATACCCTCCTTCATCATTTGAAAGACTTATTTATAGACGAAATTTGTTGTAGTGTTTTTTGTCTTGTCATCTTTGTCATATATTAGCATCTTAAAGCCCCATCTCGACTTAACTCGAGATATTGTAATGTACAATTGTTCGTGTGTGAAAACCGGACTCTATAGATAGAAACCAGTTTTAATAACATTGTAAAAATAATTATTTTAGTTATTTGTTTTTTATTAATTAAATAAAATTATGTAAAAACTAAATGATGAAATCAACGAGAGTCAATTTGATGAAATCGAACCATATGATTGGTTAATAAGTCATTAGTTCAACTGTCTTTTAATATATATTAAAATTAAAATTGTACAATTACTGCTAAAATCTTAATATATTTACAATAAGTTTAATTTATTTGTATATAATTAATTTTATATATATGATAGAACATATTATTGGATATATATTAGCTATTATTTTATTAGATAAATATTAGCTATTATTTTATTGGATATATAAGCTATTCTTATTTATTTATTATATTAAAACTATTGGGTAAAAAGTGTAAATTTGTTATGGAAAACAAAAAAGTGTAAATTAAAGTCAAAATTGAAAAAAAGTCAACATTAAGAAATTGAGAGCTGTAATTGGTCAATAAGTTATTAGAGCAACTGTGTTTTAGTATAATAAAAGATAATTTCTTATGCAAAGCAGAGAAAGAAATCAACTTAATGAACTACTGAAATTCAATATATATATATATATATATTGAAAAGTTATTTTGAGAATTTTTTTTGCGAGAATCTTTGAGAACTTTTCAAATCAAGCCCAACTGATGATTATTTTTTACATAAAAATTATTTTTTGATTGTTTTCTGAATACATTTATAATTGTATGGAGGCATGGATTATCATCCGTTATACAATTATGTAGAGATTTGGATTCTTGATCACATGTGCACGAATAAACCTGTGATTACATGTGATCAACTTGCATATATGTGATCATACCAATATTCGTGCACATGTGATCAAGAATCCAAATCTCCACATAATTGTATAATGGATGATAATCCATGCTCCACACAATTATAAACTTCAAAATTACACATATTTTATTCAGAAAACAATCAAAAAATAATTTTCATGTAAAGAACAATCATCGGTTGAGCTTGATTTGAAAAGTTCTCAAAGATTCTTGCAAAAAAAAGGGTTCTCAAAATAACTTTACTATATCTATATACATAATAAAACAATAGTTATCCTGACTTTTTAAAGTCATCCACCTCAAATTAAAATTATCTCTAAACATGCCACATATGATTTATCCTAGGTGGCACCTCCATATTTATTTCACACTAATAGATTTTCATTAAATAATATAATATAATTATACATATATTTTAAATATGACATATAGAAAAAGCATATATATATAATTTATATTTATATAAATCAAACATATATAAAAAAACACGACTAACCTTGCATGACATTTTTTTAACTTTTTTATTTTAATTATAAACACTTCATAATTCATGACTCATAATCAATGATATTTTATTACATTTTCTAATATTATTAGGTTATACATGACCAAACAATTTTGTTGTTTCTCCTTCGTTCTCTTGGCCGAAACCTTAACCAAAATTGGTTATTCTTGCCACAAAAAATTGTCTATTTTATAATGATAATAGTAGTTATTTTGAGTTTTACGAATGAATTTCTTGATTGTTGGAGATAAAATACTTTATTTCCTAATTGTGTTTAGGATTATTTTTTCCCGTCACTACATAAGATTTTTTCTCCATCTGTTCAGCATAAGTGAAAGAAAAAACTATAATGATTTTCTCTTATTGGATAAATCATATGTGGCATGTTTAGAAATAATTTTGATTTGAGGTGGATGACTCTAAAAAGTCAGGATAACTATTGTTTTATTATGTATATAGATTTATGTGTATTTTATATGACTAAATTTTTGTCATGCTTAGTTTTTTTACTTTGTATATATTATTTCGTTTGATGAATATATAGATATCATGCTACATTATCGTAACACCCCAATAATTTTAAGGTAATAAAATAACCCTTTTTGTAGTTTTGACATTAAAATAAGTTCCTAATATTTTATTGTTGGATATGGGGTTAATTTAGTTGGAACTTTAACAGATAGCGGGTAAAATACCCACAAAAGTAAAAAGGGGTGTGACATCACATTAGAATGCCAACCACTTTCCCACTTCACTTCCATCACCTAATTTACTCCAATATCTTCTTCATCCTCTTTGATTCTTCAATCCAATCTCAATTCATACAAACTTGACTTCTAATCTCAAATCAAAAACTCGTCAAGAACCATAATCTAATATCATTCAAGAATTTACAAGTTAGGGTGTGGATTAGTTAGTGGTGGTGGTGGTCGATTATTTCAAGGAAAAAGGGGATGAGAAATTTGTGAATTCAAGTATTGATTTGGTCTTGTATTCCCTGAGGTAATCACTTCCAAACCTAATTTCCCTTTTGTACTAGGAATTAGGGTTTTTGAGAATATGAAATTGGGGGGTTTTTGCTAGTGATGAGTCCATGTATGAAACCCCCCAAATTATTGTATGTAATGAGTTAGTTATTGAGTTGCTTATGTTAAAATTTAATTAAATGAGAATATTGGTAGTGAAACTCCAACTATGAAAAATGGTGATTTTATTAGTAATTGAAATAATGATGATGATGATGAAACCTTGGAATTTATATGAAAAGACTTGTTAAATAAGCAACTCGATAACTTAGTGAAATGGGTTAGAGGTTAGAATGCTAGTGAAAGGGTTGTTGAGCTATGTTGAGATAGCTAGGAAAGTGAACATCTTCTTATGTATGCATTATGATATATGATAGGTTGAAAGCTTGATATTGTGCTTTTGCGGTTATCTTGATTATTTGTTGTTTCTATGAAGGAGGTGAGTATACTTGCATATATTGTATATTCGTCGGGTCAATTACCAATCATGTTGAGTGAGTCCATGGTAGTAATTGATTTGGCGTTAAGTCCCATGTTTATGGTTGAGTTTGATTACAGGCCTAATTGGTGGCCATAGGCTCATGTGGAGCATTTGTTATTGTTATAATTGTTGTGATTGTAATCATTTGCTTGTATGGATCCATGTAATGCCTAGCCCAATGGTGAGTATTATGGATATGACACGACGGTGCCATAGTCCATATGCAACAGTCCCTTGAGCATTGCCCTCCTTCGTTTATATGATATTATGCAAGCATATTCACTAAGCATTCGCTTACCTTTCAGATGTTTACCCTTTTGATTATAGGTGGTTCCGGAAGAAGAAACTAGGTTTGCTTGTCTTGAAGAATAGAGAACGAAGTTGCTAGGGATTGTAGATAGTTGGAAGGTACTTTGGCTATTCTCGGAAGAATAGCATAATTTGGTTAGAAACCTAGTTGTCCCTCTTGACTTTGGCTCATGGTATATTTTGGTTGTTATTAGTCATATTTTGATATGTTTTGTAAATGGTCATGTTCATGTCTTTTGACGTTGTTAAAGATAGTTGGTTTGGTTGTAAGATGTCAAAATGGGTAATCGACCCATATGGTTGTGTGGTCGTTCATGGACCAAACGAATTTGACAAATATGAATGTTTTCGGGTTAACTCTCTTACTTTCAATTCTGGAATGTAACTTGCTTATAATTTTGTTTGTGGTTTGAAGGTTTTGGTTAAATCTCAAGTGAGTACATTTTTGATGTTGCTGAACTACGGGCCACTGCGGCGCAGTGGAGGAGGTTTTGTCCACTGCGACGTAGTGGAATCCCACGGCCAGACTTTCCTTTCCTCCCACTGCGGCGCAGTGAGAGTGTGTCAAACCCACTGCGGCGCAGTGGGGTTCTTCCAGTTTTGGTCCGAGGTTTCCCACTGCGGCGCAGTGGGGCATATGTATATATAAAAAAAAAACTTTCGTGTTTTCAAGTTATCGAGTCTTGTCGTTTCAATTATCGATTTACGTTTGATTTGTTGATAATATCAAAATATCTTAGGTTAAATGTTGGTGTGCAATCACTATAGTAGGTTTAGTGACTTTGATATCGACATGTCAGAAAAGATAAAAGATGACCAGAGTAATCCAGGAATTAACCATTAACTATAACATAATCAATTTCAACATAATAAGCTTATAGAATAGCTATTTATTAATGCATAAAATAACCTTTTTAACTAGCCGCGCATCGCGTAGGGTAAAATATCTAGTATATATATATATATAATCTTAAACAAATAATACAAGTAATATATATGTCTTTATTGTTTAAAGAGAAGTGATTAGGATGCCTAGTTTATACGTTTAAAAATAACCATTTCAAAGTTGATCATGTTTGTTGTTTGGATACGAGCTGTAAATCGTTCCCCATGGACGTATATATGTAAATATCCACGAGCTTTCATTGGACATATTCTATAAAAGTTTGATCAACCCTGAAAATACGTACTATCTATATCTATATATATCTATACTTTTATACTATCTTATAAAGCATTTTGTTCTATTTAAAATCTCAAAAGATGATTTAAACTATCTAAATTATCTTTCTTTTTTATTCACTAATTAAAACATCTCTATCTAATATACCTACAATACCCTTAAATCTCAACCACTCATTTTTTTCTTTTTCCTCAAATCTTAACCACTCATTTTTTTTTCTCTCATCCATAAATCATTTTATTCTTCTAATTTATTCAAACTCTTATATCTCAAAAACTGTACATTAATAAACTATAAAAATTGGGGTGTTCTTAAAATTTCATGCTCTTTCATTAGAGATGTCATTCGATATATTTTCGACGAATTTTTAAATCTGAGTACGGAGCCCGTACGGCTAAAGCATTTGGCTATCACACTCAACTTCTTATCACCTCTTATGACTTATCACCTCCTATGACCTATCACCCCCATCATCTTACCGTCGCATTGCACGGATACTATTACTCGTATTTTAATAACGCACCATATATTTGAACTCGCGCGATCATGACGTACTTAATCGGTAACTTAAAATTATTACACATGCTATTTTTTTTTCTCTCCTCACATTCATTTTGTCAAGTGTCACATGTATTATCATATTTGATATTTAGGTGAATAATAAGTACCAATCTATTAATTGTTGTACACCAGTTACCAGTACACGTATAACAAACATTTTAATTACGAAAATGGCATGCATATAATCATATATGATGTATCCTCTCCGGGCTCTCCCAGTATACATACCTAGCCTCATTGAACACGACCATTTTACATATGTAAGCACCTACGTACGCATATTTGTTGTGTATCTAAAACCATATATAATTTCTTTTAAGTTAATTTCCCCAAAACCATTATTCACTTCATCATATTTTTTGTCTCTTTTTGAGATATGATGTGTTTTTATATTATCCTTTGACTGGCTGTGAAGGCAAGGCGACCGTTGTGGTCAACGCACCCCTTCATCTCCAAGACTCCAACTCCAAGTATATGTAGGATTAGCTCTCATGGTATTATGTATATGTTCTTTTTAACTTCAAACATTAGTTGTAAGTATTTATTAGTCACTATCTTTTTATTTATTATCCAAAAACACTACAAGAATATTGAGTTTTAGCAAGGAAGCTATACAGCAAGGACACCAAGTCCTCACTAAATCTCGTTAAAAGACAAAAAGAGTGGGCCTAGTTGATTTTTTTGTTTGACCAGATATTTAACAAGGACATTGTCCTCACAATTTTTATTTTTTTAGTTTATTTTATCCGTTTGACTCATGATCAAAAATGTAAGAAAAGTAGGATCAGAGCTATAGAAAGGACTATGTCCTCACTATAAATTTTTTATTTTTAACATTATAATTTATATATAAACATATATATGTATTATTTTAATTAATATATATATTTCTAAATTTTCAGTTCCCATTGAAATGAAAAAAATACCGGGTTACATTTAGAGAGGACATAGTCCTCACTATAAGTTTTTTATTTATCTACATTAACACTTATACATAAATATATGTATTATATTTATTAATACGTGTATTTCAAAATTTTCGGTTCCCACTAAAAATGAAAAAAATACTGGGTTACATTTAGAGAGGACAAAGTCCTTGCTTTATGTAATTGTTATTATTTATTTTTTTCTTAACAAAATTAGTTTCAATAAATACGTATTTTTGATTCCCTCCAAAACTTAAAAATTTCCCGGCTCACATATTGCGAGGACGTTGTCCTTGCTAAAGGTATTATTTTTATTTTTATCATTATTATGCTTTTAAATATATTAAATTGTGTATAAATATATTATTATTATTAGTTATTACATATTATATCATAAAAAAAGGTAATGGGGAAACCCTAGTCCCGGTATCACAATTGAATACCTATCGACTCACACCGTATGAGACATATGATGCCGGTAAAGTACCTTTATCCTAATACTCACATGATCTAGGCACCCTGAAGAATTAAACCCGCGTATTTAAACTTCACATATGGGTCTAGACTTCATTGGTAACGAATACCTTAAAGGAATTAATTTTTGTGCCAAGTAGAAATCGAACCTGAGACCTTAAGGTGACAAAGTGTTTGCCTTACCACTAGGCTAATTCCTTGTTGGTTTACATATTGTATCATATATATATATATATATATATAGGGGGATGAGAATATAAGGCTGTCGGGTATCTAAGCTTAGGTGTGGAACACTCACATTGTTTTTTTAATCCATAAAAATCATTGGGGCGCATGCATTTATTAATTAAACAAGAAATAATAAAATATTAGTATGTGAGAGGTTCCATACCTAAGCTTAGGTACCGGACAGCCTTATATTCTCTTTTCCCATATATATATATAAGTATAAATGACATGTATAAGGTACAATGCATGTATTGAATACATATGACATGTATGATGTATAAAAGAAAGTATCCGATGCCTTCTTTTACGGGGTTTAGGACACAATATTATGACGATGTATGAGAGAGGTTAAGATATAAACAAACATTACCTAAAACCTATGTAGAGAGGTTGATTCAAGGTTTTACCTAAATGATAAACTAAAACTTTTGACCTTTATATGAGATGAGGACCAAACCTCCGACCTATTGATATGACCTTTGACCCTTAACCTTTGACATTGTCTATGTAGAGAGGTTGATCTGAGGTTTTATCTATTGATATAAAGTATATGAATGTGTGTGTATGTAACTTGATCAAACATATCTAATAGAATACATGTATACCACGTATAATATTGAATGTATGTATGTATGACGTGTATGTAGGTACGTATCTATGACACATTTGTAGGTTTGTACATATAATACGTATGATGTATCTAGGCACGGATATAGAATGTATGAATTTACAAGGGGCAATTCAAACCTCTTGAACAATGGATGGAATCTTCAGATATATCTGGTATAGTAAATATACTATATACGAATATATTGTGTATGTATGTGTGTCTTGTATTTATGACATGTATGTATGCATGTGTGTGTATATACTTTGTATTCATGACATATAAGTATATTAAGCAATTCGTATATGAGGGGTTCCACACCCAAACTTGGGTATTTAACACCCACATACTAATTTTTCTCATATTATATACATACTTATGAAGTTGAATTGAACAAATTTACTTCAAAATCACTTTTACTTAATCGTCTAACGTAGAACCGGGTTGATCTACCATGTCAGTTTTATGGTTTACAAGTGACAATCTAAATCTTATAAAGAGTGAATGGAGTTTTCCGATCCAACCCCTCCAGCGCCACGAACTTCACTTGATTAATCTCTGAATTGCTTCAACGGGTCTGGCATGCATAACTTACCTGTTCCACCTGGCCACTTTTCGACCCCAACGTACCCATACATTGTGCCTTTTTTAACTTTTATAACTGGTGTATAAGGTTTAACCATGGTTAGCATGATCTGGTGTTTCACAGGAGAAGAAGATGCAAAACTCGTAATATATCATTAATCATATGAACATTACACCAAATTAGTATACATCTGATTGATACAGAGTATAGATCTCTACCCCGTGCAAGATGAACAGTTTCTGTCTAGACTCAAATATATATATATTTTTGAACGACCAACGAAAATATATAGTTAAAACTATAAAGGAGTAGTAATGACTCATGATATTAATATTAAAAAGATTTATATAGTTAAATTTATAATAGAGTAATAACAACTTTAATTTAAAAAGAAACCAAAAAATATATCATAAACATTCTGCAAAGACGTTGTCCTTGCTATAGAATTAAATTTTGTTTTTTTTCTTTTTCTTATTGCTATTTCGATTTCTGGGACCAAAAAACTCAAAACACCCGCCATATCTATTTGGTTAAAAAAAAAACCCTTATCCCAAATTAAAGCACACACAAAAGAACAATCCTAACCCGCCCACCACACCATCTACCCCGCTCATTCACACAAAGCATCCTTATCTCTCAGAGAGCCTGCTCTCTCTCACTTTCGTTTTTTGTTGCTGCCGCCGCTCCTTTTTCTTTACTGTAAGTGTTGATTTCACTTATTAGTTAATTCATTCTTGCATTTTTGTTGGGTTTATAATCAATTAGTTTAACTGAATTTTGGTATATAGTTATTAAATTTTTCAGATTTATTGGTATTTCATTAGTTAATATAATTGATTTTTTGGTATTTATTCATATTTTTTAATTTTGTGTTATATCTTTATAATATATTTGTTTAGGGAAAAAATATTTTTGTTGATGTTTTTTACTTGTCTCACTGATGTTTACTGTAAATTTTTATCAAGTAAAAATAGAACTTGTTAATTAGTCGTTGTCAACACAGTTATGGCGATAGATAAGAGTTGGATTTTGAAACCCAAAAATTCCAACGAATTTTGGAATGGTCTCCAAACATTTCTCCTGAGGTGTAAGGACCAGTTGGACACTCATGGTAAATGTCCTTGCCCGTGTAATAGTTGTAATAACGTTAAATGGGGTACAATCGAGGACCTTGAACGTCACATACATTTAAAGGGTTTTTCTCGAGGCTACAAGGTATGGATACATCATGGTGAACAATATGTACAAGCGCCGACGAGAGTAGAACGCATATCTCAGACAACATGTCAGATGCGTGATGCCCTCAACGATGTTGTTCGGGAGAATACTAGCTTTGAACACCACACCAATAACGAAGATAATGGTAACGAGCCAACAGAAGGTTCGAGTTCTACAAATGCTGGTCTTACAGAGTTATTCACCCTCGCCGACACCGAGCTATACCCTGATTGTGATTGGATGTCTTCGTTAGACTTTGTGGCCAAGATGTCACACATGAAAGCCATGTATCATTGGACTGATGGTTCATTTGACCATCTTCTATAATTTATTAAATTTGCAATGCCAAAAAAGAACACAATACCTAAGTCACATTATGAAGCTAAAAAGTTAATGAAAAACGTTGGGTTAGGATACGAGTCAATCCATGCTTGTAAGAATGACTGTTGTTTGTTTTGGAAGAAATACGAAAAGTTGGAAAAATGTCCAGAATGCAACGAGAGTAGATGGAAAGACAATGAGACGAATGGGAAAAAAGTTGCTAACAAGGTCTTGCGTTACTTTCCTTTGACTCCCCGATTAAAGCGCATGTATAGTTGTAAAGACACTGCAAAGTCTATGACTTGGCATGCTATTGGAAGGTGTACTGATGATGGTAAAATGCGTCACCCGGTTGATGGTAAATCATGGCAAGATTTTGATGAACGGTATCCGGAATTCGCAAGAGAACCTCGAAACGTCAGATTAGGGTTGTCTGCAGATAGTTTCATTCCATTTGTCAACACGAGTATCCCTTACAACATGTGGCCGGTCATAATGACAACTTACAACACACCCCCATGGTTGTGTATGCAAGAGACTTCGTTGATGTTGACGTTGTTAATTCCCAGGCCTAAATCACCTGCAAGAGACATTGATATTTATTTCCAGCCGTTGGTTGACGAATTGAAAAGTTTATGGTCAGAAGGAGTCTACACAAAAGATGCTGCTACAAATGAGGTCTTTAAAATGCATGCAATGCTTTTATGGACCATAAGTGATTTTCCTGCTCGTAGTTATTTGTCTGGTTGGAGCGGTCAAGGCTACTTAGCATGCCCTACATGTAATGCCGACACTCCATCAACGCGTGTGAGAGGAAAAACTGCTTATGTTGGTCACATAATCTATCTACCTGAAGACCATAAATGGAGGAGGTCCAAGAACTTCAATGGTGAAGTGGAAACTAGAGGCTGCCCGAAAGAATTGAACGAAAGGGATATCTTACACCAACTAAGCAAGCTGCCAAAACTTACACCGGGGAAACATCCTAGCTACGGGGGAAAGACATTAAAAAGAAAACGTGAAGAATGTGAGTTGAATTGGAGTAAACGATCCATTTTCTTTGACCTTGAGTATTGGTCTTCAATTCAACTGAAACACAACTTGGATGTCATGCATATTGAGAAAAATGTATGCGAGAGTTTGTTGGGGACATTGTTAATGAATGAAAAATCCAAAGACACAATCAATGCAAGAAAAGACTTGGAAGATTTGAATATTTGAAAAGACTTGTGGGTCACTGAAAAACGAGGCGGTAAACTTTTAAAGCCTCAAGCTAAATTATCTTTTACACCTCAAAACAGAACTCATTTCTGTAAGTTCATTAAGGAAGTTAAACTACCTGATGGCTTCGGATCTAACTTCAAGAAGAAAGTCACCAATAATGACAACAACATAACGGGCATGAAGTCTCATGATCATCATATCATGATGCAACGGTTGATGCCAGTTGGAGTTCGAGGATTGCTGGACCCAACTATTTCAACACCAATAATCGAGCTATGTGCATTCTTTAAGCAACTTTGTGCTCGAAACCTGATGAAGCAAGACATGATTGATGCTAAAGACAAGATGATTAGGATTTTGTGTAACTTCGAGCAGATATATCCTCCTGCGTTTTTTGACATAATGATTCATTTGGTTTTGCATCTACCTGAAGAGGCTCTTCAAGGCGGTCCTGTTTTCATGAGGTGGATGTATCCATTTGAAAGATACATGAAGAAGCTAAAAAATTATGTCAGAAACAAAGCTAGACCCGAGGGTTCTATAGCAGAAGGTTATGTTGCTGAAGAAGCGCTAACTTTCTGTTCAATGTATCTTCGAGATGTACCAACCAAATTCAATCGCCCGGACAGAAATGAGGACGCTCCCACTCGAGTATGTGAGTTGCATGTGTTCCAATCAGTGTGTACGCCAATTAGCAGAAGTATAGCTATAGAGTTGAATCACGTGCTTCGCATGAAAGTTGAATGGTTTGTACTTAACAACAACCCTGAAATCCCTGAACACATCAGGTGAGTGCTCTATTTCAAACCATCTTTTCATATGCTGACTTTCGACAATTACACTAATATCAATAAAATTTACAGTGAGTTCAATACTGCCATGCCCGGGAATGATGCACAAAAAACATTTCCAGAGTGGTTTAAGAAGAAGGTGAACTCATCATGTATATATTTCCCAAAGTTATTTGGAAACACTTACACTAGAAATGATTTACATATTTGGTTTTTGTATTTTTTTAATAGATCAATAAGATGAAAGTAGCGGCTAGTGAATCAGTTCTTAGCCCCGAGTTACATTCTTTGGTAAATGGACCAATTTTTGCAAGCACATACACTGCTTGCATAGTGAATGGTGTGAGGTTTGTAGTTCAAAGTCGTGATGCAAGGCGTACCACTCAGAACAGTGGTATTTCAATGCCGGGCCTTGAAGGAGAGACTTTTTATGGTGTGTTGGAAGAAATTCTGGAGCTAAATTATTTGTGTGACTACAAAGTTGTTTTGTTTCGATGTAAATGGTTCAAAACTAATAACCAACATTGTGTCACCAAAAATAACATCACCAGTATTTCTATTCAACATGAGTGGTTTAAAGAAGACCAATACATTCTAGCCACACAAGCAAACCAAGTCTTCTATCTTCCAGACCCATCTAAAAAACAAGATCACTGGAGGGTCGTCCAAGAAGTGAATCATCGTAAGATCTGGGACCGAGATATCATGGTAGAAGTTACCCAAGATGTCACCCAGGATGACAGTTCGAATGATCTTGCATTGTCTGCCAATTTGGAAAATTTGACTTATACTAGTTTGAGTATGGGTCAACCCACTGAAGTATCTGCTGGTCTCAATGATGTTGATTCTATTGATGATGCTCATAACGATGATTATGATAGTGATACATCCGATATCCAACTCGATAATGAAGATGTTTATGTTGCCCGCCACCATAATGCTGCATACAATTATTCTAGTGATGAATCCGATTGAATAACAATCATGATTTGTAATAAGACATTAACTCAAATCAATATATATATATATATATATATACACATGTATCGAGTTTTGTTTTACTTTTATGTTGGTAATATGTTTTTTAGGTTGTATTTTTATAGTTCTTGATGACAGTAGTTTGTACTGTTGCATTTTAATTTTCAGATGGCAGACTTGGATGTTGGCGAACATGATGGTGATGGTCATGGTGATCTTCCACCAGGTGGGAAAAGAATGACAAGCAACCATTACCAATTGTATTTGACTTTCTAGACCAGCAAACTGTAAGACCTGTGGGGAAAAACTCAAGTGACTTTACCAATCTCCTCGGTGTTACAATAAGGACTACTGTCCCACTCAAATATAAGCGTTGGAAAGATGTCCCTGAAGAGGCGCTGACTACCATATGGCCACAGTTGGAGGTTAAGATTGTTTAATGTTTTGAAACCCTAAATATATACTCTTTTGCTACTTATTAGTATCATTTTAATATACATTGTAGACTTGTTTTAATCTGGAACCTTATCTTGAGCATCCGGGCTACAAAACCGCATTCAAAGCTGGTGTCATGAAGCTTGCCGCCCAGCTCTATTCTGGTGCAAAAAACAGGTTCAAGAAGGAGAATTTCACGGATCTTGGGGAGCTGAAAAATGAGGCTGCCATTCGCAAGAGGATTTCGCAAGGCATGACGCCTGAAACATGGAAAGAAATGGTTGATTTCTATGTGTGTGTGTGTGTGTGTGTGTTGGGTAGTTAGTCGTATAGGTTTGTGCATTTTATTTTTGTTCCCTTAATTATTAATTATACATATCCATTTCATATCATGTGTTACAGAATGAGGCTGAGAACAAATATCCGAGTCTAATTGAGCATTTCAAGGAGAGGATCACTAAAAATGGGAAAGTTTCATTGCCGCCCCTTATTGAAAAAAAATATGTAAGTAATCACTAATCAGTTTTAAATGTAATGGTTTAGTAAAGCTAGGACTAGATCTGGTCGTAATTGATACTCACTTTTCTATTGGATTTGAAAGTTGAAAACCATATGAATTTGATTAGAATGATTAACTTCTTCGTTCTTTGTGCTAATTGATATAGAGCTGATTAGTTGTATTAAGTTGATGAAATTGTAGTTGAAAAATCCCGATTCAAAATAGCTTATGCTTCATTGGTTGGTTGTCATTTGCAAATTTGATCTAAAATTCTGCTATAGTATAGTCATGGCTAGTGTTTGACTCGAAAATTGTTAGTTTGATGTACACATGTGGCTCATTATAGAGATTTAGATATGGTTAACATATTATGTAGTTTTAGGTGCTATCTTTGGTTAAAGTTTGAGTTATTCTGCATAAATGACTCTAGATCTCTATAACATCGGTTATTTTTTGTTTTGCAATTATATAGGATGAAATGAAGGACCGGTTGAAAGAGCAAGAAAATGCAGCTAACCCGTTGACTGAGAAGCAGATCATGAGGCAGGTTTTGGGTAAAAAACGCAGCTTTGAGAGGGATATTGGACATGTTGTACCTGGTTTGTCCCAATACTTTTCACCATCATCATCATCATCAAGTCCCGGACCATCTGCCCCACCACCACATGTCTACACCCAAGAACAACTCGATGAAAAGTTGGCAAGAACTAAGAGAAAATGCATCCGCCTTGCTACTGATTTGAAAGAGGTTGTTAAAGGTTTGGCAGATCACAATATTGTGATTGAATTTCCGGATGGTCGTGAGATCTTCGACTCTGACTCTGACTTTGACTCGGGCTCTCACTAGGTTATTCCCATGCTAGACTTATGAACTTGGATCTTTTGTCAATTCTACTTGAAACCTGAATTTGTCATTGGCATGTCTTAACTTTATTTTGAAACAAAACTCTAAGTAGGTTATCCCCATGTTATCCTATTAACTTAGACACTTTGTATTTTGTACTCACTAGCCCGAATTTGATGATGTTATTTGATAGGATGGTTATGTTATGAATGCATGTCATATGATGAATATTGTGGTTATATGATTTTGATGGTATTGTTGTCTTTGTTTGATGAAAATCTGGAATGCAAAATAGGTATTGACCCGGAAAAATTCTGGGCGGAAAGCTGTATTTACAGCAATATGCTACTGAAATTTTGCAGAAATCTGGCAAGGACAAAGTCCTCTCTAAAGGATTTAGAAAGGACAACAGGGAAAATATAATTGAAAGAATTATTTAACATATAGAGAGGACGTAGTCCTTGCTATATATTACGTATTTACTGTAGCTTTATACTATTGTAATACGGTTATACATTTATATGTGTATAATTATATATGATATCCAGATTTATATTTATTTATCGTAAACTTTATAGCAAGGACATTGTCCTTGCTGTATGAAATTATATTTATTTTTAAAGTCAGAACTGTCCTTGCTATTAGTCGTTGACCGTTCTTGCTAAAAGCTTTTAGCAACGCTTAATCGGTGACGATGATTCAGAGAGGACTTGTCGTTGCTGTAGATATTTAGCAAGGATTATGCCACATTTAGCAAGGACAAATGTCCTTGTTAAAAGTCGATTTTCTTGTAGTGAAAACAAAGCCTCGATCGATCGATCCCACCTTAATTTCTATATGTTTATCTAAAGTTTAGCAATTCACAGTTTTTTTTTTTCGAAAGAACAATATATTAAAATTAAAAGACCACTAACAAAATACTAGAGAGCCCAAATTAAAGATTTAACTGTACAAGAAGCTACAATTATAAGAAGGAAACGATATCTAGATCAACACTAATAAAACAAAATAGAACAGTTATGTTTAACGAATCAGTCGACCCAAGCGGGAGCTTCGTTGATTAGTCAAGTCGAGCTTATATTGGTCAATTCCTATGGCGGCCAGCCAGCCAGCTTGTTTCTAGCTAGCTAGTGGTGTCATGCATATATATAATTAAATAATGAAAACTTAACGAACCCCAAAAGTGGTCAAACAAATAGTGCATCATCAATGACTGTCTCACATCTTCAACATGATCTTTCATTCTAGTAAAACATTTTAGGAATCTTCTTTGATCAACTAACTAACGTACACCTCGCTATCTAGCTATATAGTATATATATTGATTTTCAACATTATTATCTTTTTCATCATATCTCATGTTCCAAGTTCAAAACAACTTCATAAACTTTAATTAAAATCTCATAAAAGTACATCATGCAAACTTATAATGATGATGATGTAGAGGAGGAGACACTTTCTCTATCAAAATTTTACAAGGAAGAAGACGATGATACAATAAGTTCACAAGGATCTTTATCGTCATCTTCTTTGTCCGATCAAGAGTTTTTGGGGTTTTTTAGTAGCGATGAGGCAAATGGAAATAATACTTCATCATATGGTACAATATTATTACCTGAAAACATAGTCTTCTGTGGAAAGGTGATTTCTTCTGGAGAGGCTAGACAAAGGATTAATAATGAGGTAAATAAGTCGACCCAAACCGCCAGCTGGCCCCTATTTCGGTCAACTTCTGATTCTTTTAGATTCATGCGCTTGAAAACTTCTTCTACAAGGCCTAGTCCCATGAGGTCAAAGTCTTTACCAAACAGATCGACTTATTCATTTCCGTACAAGTCAAAGTTGATGGTGTTTATGTTTGGCTCTAGATCAAGCAAGTTTTTGAATAAGCAGCAGGTGGAAATGAGTGATATCAAGAGCAGGCAGCTCAGACGGCAGAGTTCAATGACTACTGCAATATTATGGCCGGTTGAAAGTTATGGCAAGAAGGAGGAGAATAATAATAATAATAATAATAATAATGGTGGCCAAAAAAGTGGGATGAGCAAAGGGTGGTGGCGGGTTGTTGATGTTTTGGGTTGTGGTGGCGGCGGATACCAGAAAGACACTAATTATTAATTTAGGGGTAATCTGAGATTCGATCTGTAGCCGCCTGCCTTGTATTTAAATTTTAATTAGCTTCATCAGTTTTAAGGTTAATTAGATGCATTCGTAGCTAGGTACATCAGCTGAAAACGGAAATGAAATTGGCCGGTTTGGTAAAATTATTGGGCACGAAGAAATTAAGCATGTTTGTGCATTTTGCATGCTTTAATTATTAGTTGGCATCAGTTTTTTTTTAGGATCAATGTATGCTTGTATATATGTATTCATTTGTTAAAGCACAAATTATTAATACTAGCTGTACTATATATTGTTGTCAACAAAACAAATGCATGCATGCAAACTTTCATTTTAGTTTGTGAGAATCGTGTATGTTCATCGTAAAAATGCTCATAGGAATCTTGAAACAAAAAAAGGGTAACGATTTCATTAGCGATTTTGTCTTTTTCATTGCAATTTTATATCTTCTCATTGTAATTTTTGCTTTTTTATTGCAATTTTATACTTTGTCATTGCGATTTTGACTTTCTTATTGCAATTTTATACCTTGTCATTGCAATGTTGTACTTTTTCATTGCAATTTTGTACCTTGTGGTTGCGATTTGACTTTCTCATTATTGCGATTTTAGTTTTTTTTTATTGCGATTTTGTTGGGTATTTTGTTAAACTTAAAAAATCTTAATTAAAATGATATATATATATACTTTAAATTATTTAATTTAGTGCCTAAGTTATTTCTTTCTAACTACATAGAGCTGCAGCCTATGAACTTGCTGATCGAGGACTTTGATGAGCTGCAACCTAAGTTATTTTTTCTAACTACTATTCAGCTTTGGAAGCAATGAATTTTGATGAGATTGTGAAAGCTAAAGCTCGCTTAATTAGGAAAGCATGTAAACACCTTGTCGACGGATTTGTGCAAGCTAGTTAGCTTGGTCAATTGTGGGGTAGACTCTTCAGAATACTGTATCGATGACCTTGGAAATATCAATACGTACGTGGCAAGTTTTATCTGCTCAGAGATAGAGTCTGCAGTACGTTGCACTCTCTACATGATGAGTTAGTGAAAACTCTTGCTGCTGTATGTGCCTAGCTTCTAACTTTGTGATTCGTGGTTTTGAACTTTTTTGTAACCATTTTCATGTCTAATCTGATTAATATTTATTCAGCGGGAGCTCGTGAATTGAACCCCTATCACAATGAAGATACAAAGTGTAGTTCTTGTTGAAGCACAACTGGAATGCATTCGTTATTAGACTTGATGATTACCTTTGCCAGTGATCGGGTAATAAACCTGTAAGTTTGGTTATTCAAAGTTTTTGAAAAATATACCAATATAAAGCTCAAATTTTAATATATATATATATTAATGTTTTAATATTAATAATATCGTAAGGTTGTTATTAAATACGGGATCTAGTAATAATGCAAAAGGGTTGTTGACTTGTTGACTTGTTGACTTTTTTTTTAGTCCAGCCGCAAGAAAAAGCAAACCAAGACTATAATTGATGGGCCTTCTTTCTATTTGTTTTTCTTCTTCTGCGAGTCCACCAAGGGAGGCCCAATCACCACAAAATAATTGTTACCTCCTTGTTTTTGTTGCTCTCGTGAACTGCGAAAACATAGATGGAATAATTTCCATCACTACATAAATAGCAGATGCAATTTTATATAGTCTGTTCTTAAAACACTTGTATGCCATCTCTATTTACTTGTACTCTAATGGTTCACCTTTTATCCGTTTTAGCTCAAACTTGAAATGCACACGATATATATCAAAGTATGTCTATTTTTATAAAAAAAATTAATCTATATATTTAATCATTCTTAGACCATTTAATATAAGGCTAATAATGACTTATCAGTTTACATGTCTGATTTTAAAATCAATCTTTTTGTTCTAAAAATGTTAAAAACTACTATATATGATAGCAAAGTTGCTGGCCTTTTCAAATTTAAATATGTGGTTTCTCTTGACTTATGAACCCTTTATTAATACAAGCATGTACATCAAGTGCCACGTCAGCAAAACTGATGACGTGGCATCGATGATGTGGCACTTAACGAGTTTTATCTGTCAAAAACTAACGAGACACCCTTTATTAGGAATTTTTTGAAAATAGGATCTTTAAATAGACGAAAACAAAAGGGTTACCTTTAATAGCAAATTCGTGTAAATAGGTTATCTTTTTATGGATTTAACTCTTGATTTAACTATCTATTGAAGTTAAATATAAAGACATAAGTTTTTGTTTCAAAAAATAGAAAACAATGGAAGGCAATCATAAATTGTTTTTGTTTCCTTAAAAATACAATTGTTTTGTTGCTTTTCTTCTTACTTAATATTTCTTTTTATAAAATACAAGTTAATTTTTTGCCATGAGAAATCATATTTGTTATAATGTTTTCCGATAATATATCAAATTATGTTGTTGCACGTGAAGGTATCTTTTCTTGTCTCCGACAACTCCATTTAACGTTTTGATGTTATTAACACCTAATGTATTAAATTAAATATAATAAAAAGTTGCATTCTTTTAGAACCGGACCGGACATCAAACCGGCCTAGGGGCGGACCTTTATATTTAATATTTAAAAATTATATATTTTTCAACCGTATATATAAAAGATTTGTTAAAAATATTGTACAAAATGATATGTTGGTGCAGTGGTAATCCGTGTTATCCTTACTTGGTTGGTAAGCGCGTCCCTTGCAGCCTTACACATGTAGGTTTGATTCCTAATTAAGGAAACATTTTTGTGGTTTAATCCTTTAGCTCGGTTGAAGTGGACTGTTTAAAAAAAACGATTGGTTGAGCGGTTCATTGTTCGACCGATCGGTACGGTCCCGTTTTCAAAACCATGATTATAGGATTCACTTGCTTATTTTTACTCCCAAGTGCTCCGGGACTTCATATATGGACTTAACCACGGTCTAGGAATTTAACCCAAGTTGGTTTAGTCTATCTCTATAAAAACTCACACTTTGTGGAGGCACAAAACCCCAGACCCCTTTATCTTACATTGAAAAGGAAACTAATTAGGGCTAATCAAACACCATGGTTCGAAAGAACGAGACAGGCCATTATGGATTACCAAACGATAGTGGTGTTTGGACTAGAGGCATTAACGAGTTTGGGACCCATGTTGGTGGTGTTACAACTATAACAATTTTTCGGCATCATTTCCCTCTAAAACAAGATTCAAAAAACATGTGTTTTCTTGCAAGGTGATTATTATTATTATTATTATTATTATTATTATTATTATTATTATTATTATTATTAAACATCAGTTCTATTAGAAACTAGAAAGATTCACCGCGCTCCGTTACGGTTTTGTTATATTTAAATATTGTTTGTAACAATATATATAACATTTTTCTTGAATACATTTGATCAAACGTAACCTTTACATCAATACAAATATATATGTCACACAACTATACCATATGTGTATTTCTAAAAATCTTAAGAAAACAAAATATTAAAAATAAGAGTAACTGCTACAAAGTAAAAAAAAAAAAAGTAAAAAAGGAAAAGCAAAATAGTAGTTAGACAATATTTAATTTAATAAAAGTAATAAAAGAACAAAAATGTTACTAAAAAGAAACAAATATTACAAAGTAAATTTGTGTTTGTCTTATAAAACCTAAAGTGTTTGTTTAATAAAGGTATAAAACTTAAAGGTCATATGAAAAAAATGCAGCATATATTCAAACACTTAACCTCCCAAATAGGGATGGCAACGGGCTGGGTATGGGCCGAGTTTAAGTAATCTAGGACCCGGTTAAAAATATCCGTCCCAAACCCAGACTCAACGGGTACCTGTTTACTAACTAACCGTCAGGTAACAGGTTTCCCATGAGTAATCGGGGATCCTTTAGTTTATATATATATATATATATATGATATATCTATATGTATGGTACATATTACTAACCGTAATAATGGTTACAAGAGTTTTGATCTATTTGATTAATTAAGTTTATAGTTACAACTTACTAGACTCAATTGTGATGTGTCAAATTGTTAGTGACAGTGCAAACAAATTAGACAGTAGCCATATGTTAGAACTTTTATTCAGAACAGCTAATAATTTTTGGAAATATAGGTATTTGTGATTAATTGTTAAATAATCATTTAACATTTCATACATTTAAATACCTATTGGAAACAGAAGTACAATATTATTATAATGTATATATACGGATCGGGTATACGGATTCGGGGCGGGTTTCGGCTATACGGGTCGGGTATGCGGGTTTTAATCTATAACCGTCCCCTAAACCGGACCCACAAAAATATTTAATATCATTCCCATACCGGGGCCAAGACCCGTATACCCGGTCCCGGCCCCGACCCAAAAGTGTCGGGTTTTGAATTTTCCCATCGGGTACGGGTTTATTTGCCATCCCTACTCCCAAATATTAGCATGTGTTCTAGCCGCTCCTTCTAAAGTCACATTTTGTTTTACTTTTGTATAAGATGAATATATGCCCCTTTTTTTTGACAGGTGGCAACCATTCAATGTAGATTACATTATTCTTTTAATCAGATTCGAGAAGTATCCTATACTAAAATGATTACTCAATCTGAAGAAGAAACATCGTAAGCCGGTGGTTTGACTTATTAAGCCTGCTGCTTGGTTTTCCTTCCAAATACAAAGGGATTAAAGAGGAAAAATTAGTTAATAACCCCCCCCCCCCTTCACTTTATTATCTTACTACTTATTACAATTCAAAAAATTAGAAAGTTTTCTCTTTCAAAAATGGGTTGATTCGAAAAGAAAACTTTCTAACCTTGTAAGAAATTACTAATCTATCCATTAACCTAATTTTATTCATAGTTATATATTAAGAACATAATTGAAAAACTATATATATATTTTCTTTTATTTTCATTTTTTTCTAAGTGGAAAATGTAATTAGCTACTTGCCATTCTTTCTTTTCCTTGATTTTCTTTACCAAGTCAACAATGATTTTATGTTTATTTTTTTTTTTCCTTTCCTTTCTACCTTTTCTTTTCTTGTATTTTATTTTGTTTTGTTTTTGACTCAAGAATGCATTGTAACATACATCAATTTTTTTTAGAATAGACACTCTAATACGAATATAATCAAGATTTGAGAATTTAAGTGTGTGTTTTAGTACGTGTAATTGAGTGAGAATATGTGTGTAAATGTAAGATAATTATTAATACTTAAAAGTGTTGTAACACTAATTTATTCACGCAAAAAAAAGCCTGAACAAATTGGATATCACAAATTCACTCGCACACATTTAAGTATAAAAAATGTTTGGCACTTTGACATACATATAAAAAGATAGGTAAATGTGATTTTATGATTTGTATAAATGGTTGGAAAAAAAAACAAAAGCAAACCAAATAACCGGTCCGAATAAAAAACCCCCGAATATATGTCGGATTTGATGAGAGAATATCACTTAATTTTGCATACCCTAGTCCGAATTTCTAAATCCGCCATTGGCAAGAGGTTTAGGGTGATGAGAGAAAAGAATAAAGGAGTAGGTATTTTTATATACAATTATGGATGGATGCACATGTAAGTGATCTTTTAATTGGCCGATAGTGACAATTAACGAAATTTTAATTATAAATTTTAATTTCTTAAATACTTATGTACATGTACTTCGTGATTTTATTAGTTAAAATGTACATAACACAGTTATGGATTGATGCACATGTTAGTGATCTTTTAATTGACTGACAATGACAATTATTTTCAATTTTTGACGCTTTTGAGCAACCTTCTCAACAACTAAAAGATCATGGTGTCGGGGGTTCGAATCCTTTCTCGCCCACAACCGGCTCAAAAGGTTTCTTAAATGTTTATGTAAGTACATTTCGTGATTTTATTAGTTAAAATGTACATAATAAACTAATGTTGTATAATAAGTTGATATATCATTGGTTGTTGGGGAAATTGAAACATGTCTTTAAAACTGGCATCATTTAATTACGAGGAGTTAATTTTAGTGACACAAACCATATATATGCTACATATATAATTTTACTTTGTGAACAATGACACAATAAAAAATGACCACAAAAGGTTGCTAACACAAAAAGGTTTTAGTGGTAGAGATACAAAAGGGTTTTAGTGGTAGAGATGTGTTAATTTGTAAACTTTTATTGTAAATTATTAAGAATTTTTTTTTTTTTTTCAAATTCATGTAATAACTCGGCTAAATTTGGTTGTTACCGGAACAACAAAATGAATCATTAAACTGGCAGCTGTTGGAATTTTGTTAATATCACACAACTAGTTTGTGTTGATAGTGAATGTTCATCTGTTCTAAGGTTATCAAAAATGTTTATTAAAAGTTAAGAGTTTAAAGTATAAATATTTAAAACCTTTTAAGTATATGAAAACAATTAATTAAACTAGTTGATTAAAAAGTATGAACATATATTGTAATTAATATATGGTGAGAGCTAGCCTCTTATGTTCTTGTTTGAGCGTCACTCATTTCAAGTTCATGTTTGCTTGTTATTATAATTGCGAAAGATGTTAACTATAGTCTACAGAAGGTTTATAGATATGATCAACTACACAAATAATTGGCAAACAAGTGTATGATCACTAAATCATTTAATAATCAGTTTTTTTTTTTTTTTTTTTTCATTTCAATTTTATGGAATTTAGCAGTTAGTGTCATATTTTTATTTTTTTTTCATTTCAAGTGTATAATCAGTTAGTATCTAACTAACATATAACTATTACAATTATAATTACGAAAATATCTAATACCAATCTAGTTGTATTACTTTTAAAAAAAATATGACAAAAAAAAGTAAGTAACTGCTCAGTGCCGCCTTCCGCGGGTTTTTGAGCCCGAATACTTCGACGGTGTATGAGGGATTTTAAGATGTAGGCAGACCTTACCTCTACCTAAGTAGAGAGGCTGCTTCCAGTTTCTACCTAAATGGTAGAAAAGGCCCTCCAACCTTTGCATGGGATGAGGATCAAATCCGAGACAGAGGTTGGAGGGCCTTTTCTACCATTTAGGTAGAAACTGAAAGCAGCCTCTCTACTTAGGTAGAGGTAAGGTCTGCCTACATCTTAACCTCCCCCATACATCGTCAAGATATTGGGGCTCAAAACCCGTAAAAAGCAGCACTGAGCAGTTACTTACTTTTTTTTTTGGCATATTTTGTTTAAAAGTAATACAACTAGATTGGTATTAGATATTTTCGTAATTGTAATTGTAATAGTTATATGTTAGTTAGATACATAATCGTAAAACTACTCGTTTTTTTTTCCCTTTTCACACTCAAAAATGTAAATAACTACATTTTCTTTTTCTTTTTTCTTGTTTTTTTTTTATAAAATTAATGATACTTTAGCGTTTAATAATTATATCCCCCCATTTTATGGTTTTTTTTTTTCTATTCCAATCTTTTAGTCTTTTCTTATAATATTTATTTTAGACTCGACAATGCAATGTAAGTGTAAGTCTGATGTACTACTTCTTCTTGTAGTGAAACAAGAAATATTTCAAAAGGATTTTATGCAATGTATGCTTATAAGACCGGATAACTAAATTTTATAAACGATCACCCCAATATGTTTAACCGAACACAATCTAGTGATGATAACTAAATCATCGAGCTATACTGTACGTATTTTGATTTTCCTAGAACTTTCAAGTGAACCTTCTTTAATTGTTTGTTCAAAAAAAAAAGAAGAAAGAAAGAAAGAAAGACAGATTTGACATGTTACCTAATAGTTGTGACTTGTGAGTTAGCCTAGACAGGGGACATGATGGTGTAATTCATGACGTTTAATTCCCCATGTCTAATTTGTTTCTAGGTACATGCATAATGGTCAAAAGCAAGGTTTCAAACACTTTGTTATGTGAAGATGTTGAATTTCATATATGGATCGACTTTCCATTTTCACTAATTAAAGAAATTAACTGAAACATCTTTTATATTGATCTCGTGTAATACACAAATATAAACGACAATACTATCACTTTAAGTAGTGCCCTGGCCCCTGAACTTCATTTTCCGTAGCAAAATTAATTAACAATGTGCTGAAGTTGATTAACTTGAATATCTAACTTTTGTAGTGAAAATTAACAACTGACATTAAATATATGTTTATAACCTGAGGTAGAATGAATTTGGGAATTAATTTGCTAACGGTGGACAGAGTCTAGCTTGGTAAAACAGAACATGCGTTGAATTTTCCTTGACCTTGCTAGCTAGCTTTATGATAATATATGGTGAGAGGTGTGGTATTGTCGTTACGTGGCCGGGTCATTAACTAGTAATTATAACTAATTAGTATTTTATTAATAATATAAGTTGATTTTGTTATGTCTAGAAACACTATCAATTAAACAAAAAGTTATTTAATAATAAAAAGTTGCATCTAGCACACATCATTAGAACAGGATATCAGACTTGTCAAATCATCCTTCATTGTATATCCAGGAACTAATTAAAGTTGCTTTAGTTAAGTCATGAATTAAATCAAAAGATATAATCAGACTATCTGAGCATGCTTCAGTTTGAATCAATTTTGACCCAAAACCGATTCCAAAATTGATCTGTTCGATTTTTTAAAATTTAAAATCGTTGGTGTTATTGGTACTTACATGCATATTGTCATTCTAAATGGTATTGTTGAAGCAAATTTCTTGGGAAATACTTACAATATACTCGTAGTAAATCTCATGATCATGTAAAATTTGGTATTATTTTATTATTATTATTATCGATCTAATTATCGCTTCACATCGATATTACATGGCAAGATGTCCTTTTGTCATGCTAGGACTTACGTGATGAGATATTCAAATCTACGTATAAATGGGGACAGTTGATGTGTTCATGTAAATGTGTTTGTTCATGTACATGTGGTTTAAATTAAAGGGAAAGTGAATATAAAGCTATTAAACTTTTCATTTGGATAAAAAAGTGCCAATCATTTGTTAAAATTATTAAAAAAATTAATAGCTAGGTGAGAAGTTTTTCATTTAAATTGAATGTATATAACAGTCTCATATAAATAACATCTATTTGTAAATTATTAATTAGTAGGAATAGATTAGTTTGATATTCAGAAATAAATAGAAAACACTACTAGTATAGTTGTATTATTAATCGGTATTATTGTGTTAAACTATTAATAATGACGATGAGTTTGGTTCACCTCGTCCTTTGGCGCTTTTGTAAATATCAAGTATCAACACATGAGTGTTCCCATTTGTTCGACTGCGCCTTCTAGAATTCTAAGCTAGAACAAAATATTCCAAACCAATTTATTCCGTTTAGAATCTTCAAACTAAATCTATTACGACACTCTATATTAAGAAAAGGTATAGTATATGACGATTACAGTTATAACATTATTAAAAAGGACGATCACAAGTTCACAACGATGAATTAATGATGAGAAATGATACCTCAAAAACTTGTCCATATTTACTTTCTGACTTTTTAATTTTTCACCTTTAATTTTAATTAGTAAAGTACTAAATGCATCATTTACGGTTGTACTTAACCTTCATAAAAGAATTATACTTTTCATATCAAAAGCCCATTTCTTAAATTTTATGTTAAGTGTATAACTATTTAATGCATCTTAAATATAACAAAACTCCTTTAATTATTGTGTTAGTTTTGTTATATAACAATTGATGTTATAAATACAAATAGATTGAGCTTTTGAAGAAAATGGATCAAAGGAATTCTCTCATAGGCTATCGCGTCATTCTACTTCATAGTTCTGTCTACAACAAAAGGGTGTAAGACAAGGTACCCATTTGATTAAATTAAACGAAATAGCCGCCAAATAGCCGTGATAGATGATCATAGTATGCGTAATTTATATAAAAGCATGTTTAATGTATGTGTAATTACAATTAAAGATACTTTAATTAATCGTACAGAGTATACACAACTACACAAGTGAAAACCATAAAACAAAAAACAACTTGGCTCTGTGTTTATCTTAATTCCAGCTAATTATAGGCGTCTTGCAAAAAGGGAACCAAACTAACTTATTGTCTAGCACGTACGTACGTACCATCCGTGTGGGCTTCCGCAGCTCACATCAACTTATATATAAATATCTATAAATAAATATTGACGTACCCATCAATTAAATATAGGCATGCATAATATTTTTATGCACCATATGTATGTTGGGGGTATATATATAGACTTAATTGAAATATCATATACAAGTCAAGTAAACTTAAATATTATAGCTAGCTAGCATCATTAGCATATAACTAATCAAAACATTATGGATAATATGTATGAAGCCAATGACGATATCTTTGATACTCTCTCATTTGCTGATCTTCAAATCTATAGCGATCCATCCTCTTCGTTCGAAGAAGAACAAGATCTTGGCAATTCTTTTTCATCTTTTAGGTTTAAGATTTTCATCCGTTCTCCCCCGCCTAAAGATATTGTTTTCTTCCGTAAGCTGATTTCTGTACCGGAAAGTAGTAATAATTACTTGAAGAAATCGAAATCTAATAATCCCAAAACACCTTCAAATAATAATAATGACAATGGTTTGGGTCAAAAGGGGTCAACTTTAGTGAGGCCACCGAGGAAAACAAGATCAGGTAAAAGATTAATCTTTAATATGTTTGGATCTGTGAAGTCGACTTCTTCTGTCACAATGGAATTGGGTGATTTACGGAGTAGACAACAAAAAAATGTTCGGCCGGTGTATGATCATCATGACCGTGAAGAACTATTGGAAGAGATGATGATGCCTCGCCGCAGAAGTGGAAACTGGTCGAGAAAATTATTTGGAGCATGCATTCCTTCGGTTAATTAAATTCATTTCATTTACAATTGTAAGCACATGGAGAGTGTCATGTGTGTGTACTACTAATATTTAAGCTATATAGTGTTACATTGTATGTTATACATTCAAATATTCCTGGATATGATTTTTATTTAGTGATTGACTAGCTAGCTAGTGACTACTTATAATTATGCTAGTATACGTAATTTAATTATAATTCCATTGTCTTAAAAATTCCTTATTGAAAGATATAGTATAATGCGTTGTCGATCGTGATGTTATATATGTGCGGCTTTTTGTTATGAAGATGTTAATTACAACCTTCCCGATCATATAGATGATAGATGAAAGTATGTAACGTTAATTACGTTTTTGGTCCTTTTGTTAATGAAACAACTAAATTACCCATCACGTGACCGATTTTTAAACAGACTTAAGGGTTATGACCAAAAGTGACAGAAGTGAAAACGTTTGACCTAAAGTACAGTAAATGAAAACAATAGATGAAACGCAATCGAAAACAAATACGAAAACTATAATTAATTTTACTAATAATAATAATAATCTAGTTTAGGCTAGTATATATAAATAAAGTAAGATTGTTTCTAGAAGAACTTTTTAAAAAAAATACATATCTGACAAGCTAGGTTTCTTTTGATCTTCATGATCAATGAGTCCGTTTACTTTTATAAATATTATATATGTAGCTGTGATCTTCACGATTAATGAGTCCGTTTATATATATAGATATATATTATATATATATATATAGCTGGTCCGGCTAAATGCATCTTGCAAAAAGTTTTAGTAAAATTAATGTCTTGCCCGTTAAAAAAAATATATTAAATAAAGATATGAGATCCTCCTGTTAGAATGTCGAATCAGAATAATATCATCACTTCCGAAATTAAGGGGCTATTGGATCAGAACAAATCCTCATCCTTTCCAAATACAGAAGATTTCGACTTGGTTATCAAGACAAATGTTTTTCCAACTTGATTTAGTTTCCATATTTCAGTCTATTCTTTCTTGTATAAATTGAGGTTTTCTCAATCAATCGATATATCAATAAAAATCAATATTATTCATCACTATTTAACATGGTATCAGAGCTTCCAATTGTTTGGGGCTCATCATCTACACAATAATCATCCAAAATCACCCGATTAAATCTGAGCTACCATGGCCGGAACCGGAGCCTAGAATCGGGTTCAGATTTAATGCTTCAGTTAGTAAATTTATTGCAAAACAACAAATCACAGCCACAAAACCCAAAACTTTCCGAAAATTTGCAAATCAACCTCAAACTCAATAGTCAAAATTACCCGTTATGGACTCGGATGATCCGAGTTGCTATCGGCAGAAAATCAAAAAATCTTTTAAACCATTTAACCGAATCACCACCAGAAAAAACAACATCTGAAAAATAGGAGTTATGGGAACAAGAAGATCTTATCGTTTTCTCATGGCTCATCCAGAATATTGAACCAACCATTGCCTGAAATCTGACCGAATTTTCCACATCGAAAGAACTGTGGGATGCTTTGGTCACCACTTACAGTAGCGGCAAAGATAAATTACAAGCTTTTAACCTTCATGTCAAGGCAAATGAAATTAAACAATTAGAAAAATCATTAGAAGATTTCTGGATTTCATTGCAAGGTATTTGGGGTGAAATAGATCGCATCGATCCAAACCCCATGAAGTGTGCAGAAGACATTAAAGCATACGCAACAATCCGATCCAATCAGAAATTATTTCAGTTCCTTAATGGGTTAGATCGAAGATTCGAATCTATAAAAAGAGAGATTCTTCGTATCGATCCATTACCGACGGCAGAAGTAGCTTATGCCACTGTTCGGAAACAGGCCGCTCACCAGAATATTCTGGGAGCAACCACTGGAGAATCACAAGGCATCGCCACTGGCTTGATGACCACAAATATGGATGGATCCAGTTTTGCATCAAAAAGTTTCAGCCGCATAGATTGGAAGAAGAAAGCTGTTCAAGATGATAAATCACAACTACAATGTGATGAATGCGGCATGTATCGACACACCAAAGACCAGTGTTTCGAGATCATTGGATATCCCGAGTGGTGGACCGATGGACACAAAACGGCGAGCAAGAAAGGCACCAAGAAAGGATATAACCCCAAAACTAGTACCATCACCTCTACCGCCAAGGCTACTGCAACCAAAGAGAATGATAACCGGAAATCGGAGACGGGGTTTGGTGGAGTAGCGGCGGCCGGAGTTGATGAAAAAGAGGGAGGTTTTTCGGTGGTGGCAGGTAAAGGAGAAAAAGGGGTCGACATATGTGATCCTCTTTTTTCTAAACCATTGTTTCCATATAATATATATATATATATATACGTAATAATTCTGTTGACCAGATTTTAAAGCCACATGGGCCCATCCAGCTTAAGAAACAAAGGGGAGCCCAGTCTTTTGGGCCGAATATAAATGGGCTGAAATGCTTTAGTCCACTGAAAAAACAAGGGGGAGCCCATGTAGTTCAATCTGGTTACAAAAAACAAAATGGGTCTTGGATTTTTGATTGTGGTGCTACTGATACGATGACATATGATTTGTTGGATTTTTCAGTTTTTTCAAAACCCAGGAGAACTCATATCGAAGTTGCTAATAAAGCAAAAATGGATGTGAAAAATGGTGGAACCGTTAAAATTTCTTCAAACATCAATTTAACCAATTGTCTTTATGTTCCTTCTTTATCACATAAACTTTTGTCAATAAGTCATGTGACAAAGGAACTTAACTGCTCAGTTCTTATGCATCCACACTTTTGTCTTTTACAGGATATCCGGACGGGACGGATTATTGGGCGTGGCACTGAGAGATAAGGACTGTATTATGTTGATGAAGTTATTGAGAATGGAAATGTGATGCTAGCTCATGGAACTAGTGACAAAGAAGCCTGGTTGTGGCATAGAAGACTGGGACATCCTTCAGTTAGTTATTTACATACTTTGTTTCTGAAACTTTTTCCTTTAAATAAATCAATTTCTTGTGAAACGTGCATTTTGGCCAAAAGTCATAGGCAAACCTTTAAACCTACTAATACTAGAGTTCAAGATCCTTTTTCATTAGTTCATTCAGATATATGGGGTCCAGCTCCAGTTGTTGGGGGTCAGAATTTCAAATATTATGTGATTTTTGTTGATGATTGCACTCGAATGACCTGGATTTATTTTTTGAAAAACAAAGCTGAAGTGCATGATAGGTTTACCATTTTTTATACCATGGTTAAAACTCAGTTTCAAAAATCTATCAAAGTTATTAGAACAGATAATGGTGGAGAATATGTGAACTCTCAAATGAACCTATTTTTTCAATCCAAAGGAATAGTTCATCAAACCACATGTCCTCATACTCCTGAACAAAATGGTGCTGCTGAAAGAAAAAACAGACTTCTATTAAAAATGACTAGGGCCTTGATAATAGAGTCTTCCGTTCCTAAAAATTTTTGGCCAGAAGCTGTAGCAACCGCCACCTACTTAATTAACCGACTTCCTACAAAAATCCTGAAGATGAAAACACCTTTAAAAACTCTTGCCAACTTTCATAACCTTCCACCAGCTTTCACGCTTCCACCCAAAGTTTTTGGATGTACAGTGTTTGTTCATATTCCAAAAACTTATCTTGATAAACTTGATCCTTGTGCTGAAAAATGTGTTTTTGTGGGGTATGGGGTTACTCAAAAGGGATATAGGTGTTATGATCCAAAGACTCGTCGTATGTTCACTACGATGAATTGTGATTTTCTTGAAACAAAGTATTTTTACTCTCCGGAACTCACTGGTCAGGGGAGGAACAGTGTGACACATTGAGTTGGTTAAGATATTCGTCAGATTCTTCAGTTGAAAACCTAACAGCTCGTATTGAACCGATGAATGAAGAACAATCCTCTTCTCAAAGTGTCAACAAAAATACGATTCCGAACCTGATATCCGAGGTAAGTAATTCTACACCGAGCCATTCTTTGAATAATGTCGTTAATGAAAATGTCCTAGATAATATGCAAGGTCCTGCAGATAATGAAGTACAGGCGGGTGTAGAAGAGGTAGTTACAGTTCCAGAAAGATATGTACTTCCTCCCAGATCAACGAGAGGTATACCTGCAAAACGGTACTCTCCAAAAAGAACTCCTCGAAATTCGAGGTATCCTATGGCAAACATTGCAGACAGAAATGTATCTGAGGAAGCAAAAGCTTTCACAGCAGCAGTATATTCAGAATCAATTCCGTCAGGAGTAGAACAGGCTTTGAAATTGAAGAAATGGAAAGATGCCATGGATACCGCAATAGATGCACTCATGAAGAATGACACATGGAACAAATGTGCTCTGCCACAGGGAAAGAAACCAGTAGGGTGTAGGTGGATTTATACAATTAAATATAAACCAGACGGTACCATAGAGAGATACAAGGCCAGATTGGTTGCAAAAGGATACACTTAAACATATGGGATTGACTATTCTGAAACTTTCTCCCCGGTTGCAAAGTTAGATACTATAAGGGTTCTATTTTCGATAGCTGCAAATCAAGGTTGGTCCCTTCATCAGTTTGATGTAAAAAATGCCTTTTTACATGGAGAATTAAAAGAAGAAGTGTATATGGAAGCTCCTCCAGGTTTTTCTCATGATTTCAAGCAAGGAGAAATTTGTAAGTTGAAGAAATCCTTGTATGGTTTAAAGCAATCACCTAGAGCGTGGTTCGGGAGGTTCACGCTAGCAATGAAGAACTATGGATACAAACAAAGTAATTCAGATCATACCTTGTTCCTTAATCATAGAGCAAATCTAGTGACATGTTTAATAATTTATGTTGATGACATGATTATCACTGGAAATGATAAGAAAGAGATTGAGAAACTAAAAGAAGCATTATGTGCAGAGTTTGAGATGAAGGACTTGGGAAATCTTAAATATTTTCTCGGAATCGAAGTTATGACATCAGAACAGGGAATTTTTATCTGTCAGAAAAAGTATATATTGGATCTCCTAGCCGAAACCGGGATGATTGACTGTAAGCCAGCAGATACACCCATGGTCACCAATCAGAAGTTGTTTATGAAGGCAGAAGGTGAATTCACTGATAAACACAGGTATCAACGGTTGGTGGGTAAGCTCATTTATTTAGCTCATACTCGTCCAGATATTGCATATGCTGTTGGAGTAGTGAGTCAGTTTATGCACCAACCTCAAGTAGATCATATGGATGCAGTTTGGCGAATTGTTCGATATCTTAAAGGGACTACAGGTCATGGAGTATTATTCAAGTCAAATGGTCACCTTAAAATTGAAGTATATACGGATGCTGACTGGGCAGGAGATAAAGGGAATCGAAGGTCGACTTCCGGATATTTCTCTATAGTAGGAGGGAATCTTGTTACATGGAAAAGTAAAAAACAAAAAGTTGTTTTCTTGTCAAGTGCTGAGGCTGAGTTCAGAGGAATAGCAAAGGGTTTAGCAGAGGCATTGTGGCTGAAGAAACTTGTGTCTGAAATAGGATTTGCTCCGAAAGAAAGTATCAAAATTATGAGTGATAATGAAGTTGCTATTCAAATCTCATAAAATCCGGTACAACATGACAGAACCAAGCATGTGGAAGTTGATCGCCATTTTATCAAGGAAAAGCTTGAAGATGGGATTATCAAATTACCTTTTGTGAAGTCAGAAGATCAGATTGCCGATATCCTAACTAAAGCCGTGGGAACAACTATTTTTCGTAAATGTCTAAGCAAGTTGAATTTTGGTAATCCCAATAATCAACTTGAAGGGGAGTGTTAGAATGTCGGATCAGAACAATATCATCACTTCCGAAATTAAGGGGATATTGGATCAGAACAAATCGTCATCCTTTCCAAATACAGAAGAATTCGACTTGGTTATCAAGAAAAATGTTTTTCAAACTTGATTTAGTTTCCATATTTCAGTCTATTCTTTCTTGTATAAATTGAGGTTTTCTCAATCAATCGATATATCAATAAAAATCAATATTATTCATCACTATTTAACACCTCCTTTAAATCGACTTGAGTCATCTTGTCTTGCATTATTGATTATGTTTTGGCATTTTGGTTTACACCACTAATTACAACAAGTACGTTTCTTTGCAATATTTAAAAAGACTGGAAAGGTAATAAGGTTTATTATTTTTATTTTAAAATCTATAATAGTACTAGCTTCTGCAACTAGAAAAGAAAGAAAAGGACACATATTATTTTGACATATGTCTGAATAGAATTTCATTGACTTCTTCAGTTCCAGGTATTAAGTGAGACTATTGACCCGCAACTAGAAAAATCCAAATCGAACTACTGTTCCGGCAGCCTTAGTAGGTCCGAAACCAACAAATCCCGACAAAATTTTCCAGACATATTGCCTAAACATTATATATATCATGTCATGTCATACGTTACCTCCATTGAATTAACTTTTTTCAAATTATTTTCTAGAAAGCCACCAAGTAATAAATAAATGGATAGATGTAATACTCATCTTGATCCAATTTTATAAATAAATCTTTAACTTATAAATAAAAATTTATAAAACTTGATTTGTTAACTTGACCTTTAATTTAATTCAAGAATTAAAATTGTTCTTATTATACTTATAACTGGATCAATTTAAAAGAACTCTATAAAAAAAAGTGATACAACTTACCTAAGTACCTAACAATATCATGTCATACACGAATATCCGATTACATTATTATACTTTTTACTATTATACAAACACCTCACATTTTCGAAAATACAGTTGAAATCTTATAGTTTCAAAAGTAAATAACTAAATATATAAAGCCTGTGAAGCTTTATATCAAACTCAAGATTTTGCTTTATTAAAGAATAATGACTAAAAATCCACTCTCTCTAGAAGCATAGCCTGTTAAATCGCGCCCTTTTTAGCCCCCTCGGTACCTACTATATCTATAGATTTATTTAAGTCCAAATTGCTGTAATATGGAACATAGCATATATATATATATATATATATATAATAATGTACCTATCAAAACTAGCCACATAATCAACATGAATGATATTGGGTATCATATATATTCATGGTAGCCATCATTAAAATTATTTCGTGATCAAAATTTAACTAAACTACTCCTTAATTACTTCTACTTAATTTTACCATTCTTCCTGTTTAAACTTCAAACACATGGAAAAAGCTTCTTACATCCAAAACTCTCCAACACAAGAGTACTCGAACCATGATGATGAGGTACATGACACTCTATCTCTATCTGACTTTATGATATACAACAACAATAATATTGGTGATCAACAAAACTTTTATCCATTTGACAATCAAAACCTTAATCTTGATGTCGACGATCAATTCGAGTTCTCTAGTGAGCTTTTGAAGACGTCTTTGAGCAATAATAGTGTTGTTTTTTGTGGAAAGATCATTCCTTACAAAGAATCTAGTGTTACTCAAAACACCTGGCAAAAAAAACAACACTCACAAAGATGGACATTTTTTAGATTTTTCAAGAAGTCAAGTGAGTCTAAATCAAATAGCGAATTGGGGAAACTCGATTTGAAGTATGATGAGGTGCCGATAAGGAAAGTGTCCATCTTGGCTTCGGCAACCAAGCCAAGATGGTACTTGCTTATGTTTGGATTTGGATCAAGTAGTTTTCCGGGAGAAATGCATATTAGAGACTTGAAAAAAAGGCAAACGTCTATGGGGACTAAAGATAGTATGCAAAATAAGATAAGTAGTGGCAGTGGTGGTGGAATTGGGTCTTGGAGTCTCGTAAGGTTTTTGGGTTGTGGTGGTGGTGATAGTCATCATCATCCAACCATTATGAAAATTGAGTAAGTCAAGTTAGGTCATTAAGTTGGTTTGTAATTTGTCATGTTGTAAAATTTCCAACTTCGACCACATGTCCACATTCATTTGGCATGTGTTAATTAGAGAATGTATGTATGTACATTATTGTTTATTTTGATTTTCTAATCTAACATGTTTATGAGTAGGGCATGTTTATCCTTGAATCAATACGTACTCATATCTTCTTCAAATACAAAATGTAACTTTCCTGAATGTATATTTTTTAGTTTCCCTAACTGTACGAAGACAATTTTGTCAATGCTAGCATCTCACATTCTCACCTAGTTAAGATAAAAATTTCAAGGTGAACTAAAAAAAAACATTCTTAGATGCATGACTTTTTTACGATTTAATTGGACGAAAACTTAAATCATCATCTTACCAAAAAATGGAGATATGGGTGAATTTATTATTATTATTTTTTTTATGTGTGTTTGTGTTTTGGCTTGTCATCTCATAAGTCATAATGAAATTCATTGAAACCAGCGAATACCATAGCCCAATAATGACATTAAAAAGCCTACTAATAGAATTGGACCCGAAATGAGGAGGATGAAATGATGTAGTATAGCTAGTCGAGCCCATTAAGTTTGCTTAGGTTCATTTTAATTATGGGCTCTTGAGTTTGGGCCTTTGGGGACTTGGGTCACCCTACATATATAAAATAGAATTGTTTTGGACTTTTTGTACAGTTCGTAATTAAACTTGGCTAATAACAATAAAGGGAAAATCGAATTTAAGCCTTTAATTTTCGTACGATTCTTTGGAAAGCGCTAACTTAAAATTCGTCAGTTTGGCGAGTTTAGTTAGTAACGAACTAACGACACAGCAAGTCAGCAACCATATATAGTGGTCAAATAAACTTTTTAATTTTCATTTGTCAATTGTCATAGTATCGAACCATATAAATAATTTATCGGAAGATATATAAATTTTTTTCTAAATGCTTAATGCTAAATAAGTAGGATGAACAGGCTCTGACCATTCGAACGTTCATAAATATGCTAAATGATACAACAAGTACTTTTTTGGGTTCGGAAAAAGTTGAGTCAATAGGAGCAAAAATGAATTCGCAATATGTAGAGTAATGATATATAGGATTCTTTCTATAAAGATTCTAAGAGCCTTGGTCTTGTTTGAGATAGATGTACAAGTAACGTGAAAAAAGATGGTATTATATCCAATAGAAAATAATGTCTATACCCAAACCATTTCCCGAATTTATTGGTATAAGAATTGAAGTTGTAAATTGTATCCATCTATATGTATACAACTTATGAAAAATGAAATATCTGCATTCGATCGACATTATCCCTTTACATTTATCTTTTACATCAATTCTCAATAACACTCGGTGTCACCATCCCCACCATTAATAGTCGACGCAATCATCACACTGCCGCTAATGTTGCATAGCGCGAGTACACCTCTATAATTATATATGCATGTTAGATCTCAAAAGATATAACTACATGATCAACTGTCTTACATTTTACTCTTCTAATCAAATCATAACTAATGATTAGGATTGTAATCAACTAACCATTACTGGTAATAGAGAGCGTATATTGTTGAGTGGGTTCATTGTCAAAATTAATGACACATTCAAGAATTTAAATACAAGTACATTTATGTATGTGGTACAATTATAGAACGAAAGATGATGATATTAATTGTGAAGATTGATGTAAAATCAATGTAACATAAGCGATATATAGTTCTTTTCTTTTTAAAGACAAAGCTGATAAATGGCGAATACCTCAACTTTGATGAGCCTACGTCGGGTTCGAATTTTGGTAATGCCCAAAAGAGTTGCTCTCCAATGTGTAGATGAGTATATCATTGCTAAGGTATCTTCACCACATTTGCATGTGGCAGGATTTGAACACATGGCCCCTTAAGAAGAAACCACAAAGTAGAATACTCCTTAACCACTAGGTTATCACCCCCATGACTGATGTATAGTTCTTGACCCGTGTTTATTTTTGCGAGGTTCTATGAATAAAATTTACCTTTAAAAAAATAAAAATAATATTGGATGGGCTAGAAATAGAAATTAATAGCGCAAAAAATTAATAAGTGGGAAGCATGTAAAGTTGTGGGCAACACCACCTCTCAGATTAACAAACGTCCGTTATCTATCTTGCTGGTTGACCTTGCCGCCGGCTGTCATAACTTCGTGATATGGTTATCATGAGTAAATTATATATCCCTTATTCATTACTAGCATGTCTGATGTATTTGTTTTGTTTGCTCCAATTTACAAATGTAGAAAACCAAATTTCCGTAAGGGTGGCTCGATCATTCATACTCTCGAGTCTCAATAGATATGTATAATTAATGTATATGCCGCTATACCACCTAGGTAGCTCACAATCACATTTACATAATACAAAATTCTAAGGGGACCAAAGCCACACTATATAGTACATGACAAATTAATTCATACACTGCCTTGGCCCGGCTCACAAAAATGGGTAACGTACCATGACTTCATAATTACTCCAACATCTTTATCAACATACATATATTATAGAGTATGATATTAATGCCTTTGTTTGGGTGCGAGTGTAAATGACTGACCTGTGGGAGAGGGCACCGGCTATTTTGATAATTCTCTTTTTAAGTAGTGAAATTAAAGAAAGCACAATTGTAATCGATAGAGTGTTATTTTCCTTATGTAATATATGCTTGTTAATTCTTCTTATAATGCTATTACAATTTCTAGTGCGCATGTTATTACATTTCTTATGTAATTAAGAATGTGAACATATATAGTACTATACAAATTCAAAAAGCGATTAATTGGTAGCTTGTTTTTTCTTCAAACCAAGATTCCCTTTGTGCATGTTGGTTATTGGACACATTCACTTTAACCGTCACACAACTCTGTTCTAATTCTAAAAAAAAACCGACATCAACATCTAGCACAACTCACCTTTAAACATTCATTATTTTAATATCCGATTTATTTTCTGTATATACTCGAGTGTCAAATATATTTTAATGACATAAATCTGATGTATATTTTGTTTTTGTAAGTATCAAATGATATATTGTCGGCAAATCAATAGTTTTTACTCGTAACAACATTAGAAAATGGTTAAAGAAAAAAGGTTCTCTGGAACAAGTATTTAACCCAAACATACACGCTGTTAACTAAAACATTTCTTTTGATATTTCTTGGCTATTTTTCAAATCATCTACGTAGAAAGGTTTAACTGACATATCTACCGGTTTAGAAAACACAAATAACAAGATGAAAATTTAAATAAAACCGATATATCATCTACCAAAAAAATACTAACAACCCATTTTTATGTCCGTTACCCAGCATACAACCACCCCTTTTAAATTTAATGAAATCAAAATCCACAATCTGTCATTTCTCTCCTTCTCTCTCTCTTTAAAAAAAACAAACATTCACGAGATCTCTCTCAAAAAAATCTCTCCTTGCACCATTTTATTAATCACTTCAATTCAATTCTTTTGTATATTCAACACAAATAACAAAACATTGTTTGCATTATTAATTGACAGTTGCAGGTATTTGATCACTTATTAACACCATATATCTATCATCACATGAATGCATGTTTTCAACTTTATTTATTCCCTCTCTGCCTAGACACACCAAATAAAATTTCATGTTGGTATTAATTCTCCATTATTGTTTTTATTTGTTTCTTTCTCAAAACAACTTCACTATATCCTTTTGATTATTTTTATTTTTTTGATATGTTCTGTTAAGATTAAGACAGCGACATTAATTACAGTGATAAGATTTTTTAGAATTTGTTATTTATGTCATTATGAATTTTAATTTATGGTTATGGTGGTGAAGATGATTTGAGTAGCAAATGGGGAAAAAGACAAGTTGGTTATCAGCAGTCAAGAAAGCTTTAAGCCCATCTGAATCTAAGGATAATAAAGACAAGGTTTGTGTGTGTGTTTCCATTTTATCTTAGTTTTATCTCATTTTATCTTGGATTAATTTTCATTTTTTTTTCTCTTTTTGATGAAATGCCATTTATATGTGACAGAAATCTAACAAAAAAAGTTCAAAGAAATATTGGTTTGGAAAGCAAAGGAGTAGTTTGGATAAAGAGTTATCACAAAAAGAAACTATATTAGTGAACACTATTGTCCCTATCTCTCCTCCTACAACAGAGGAATCAAAACTCACTAAAGCCGAGAATGAACAGAGCAAACACGCGTATTCGGTTGCCTATGCAACCGCTGTGGCAGCAGAAGCAGCCGTGGCAGCCGCTCACGCCGCTGCTGAGGTTGTTCGACTCACATCCACTGCCCGTTTCTTAGGCAAATCAACCGAAGAAATTGCAGCCATCAAGATACAAACTTCCTATCGCGGCCATTTGGTAAATATTATAACTAACTTTAATCAAGAACTTGTTATGTTTATTTCAGCACCGAAAATGTGTATAACAAGTTTTGGACATATGGGTTTTTATGGATTTAAGGCAAGGAGGGCATTGCGTGCTGTGAGAGGGCTAGGGAGGCTGAAGTCATTGATTCAAGGCCAATCTGTCAAACGGCAAGCAACTTCTACATTAAAGTGTATGCAAACGTTGGCTCGTGTACAGTCTCAAGTGCGTTCAAGGCGCATTCGTATGTCTGAGGAGAATCGAGCTCTCCAAGTACAACTCCTTATGAAGCACGAGAAAGACTTCAACAATAGATCCTCTGTAAGTTTTAGAAACAATTACTACTAAAAATCATGTTTTTTCTTGTCTACTTTGTAGCGTTCTGAGAATTAGAAAATTTGGGTTACAGATAGAAAATTCATGGGATGACAGTAAAAAATCAAAAGAAGAAACTGAAGCAAGCTTACAAAGCAAACAAGAGGCTGCAATACGGCGAGAACGAGCATTGGCATATGCACATACTCATCAGGTCTATTTACATCTTCATTTCAGCCCGATTACATTTTTTGAGTTTAATCTAATGAATTTAATTAAGCTCTTTAATATCATTTTATATGTGAAGCAGCACATGTGGAAGAACTCTACAAAGTCTTTGAATCCGACATTCCTGGACCCTAACAATCCGCATTGGGGATGGAGTTGGCTAGAGCGTTGGATGGCCGCCAGGCCATGGGAAGCACAAACCATATCCGAAAAAGATTCACCGGCTGGAGACACGGGTAAAAGGGCTAGCCGACCTCCTAGCCGTCAATCACCCTCTACACCCCCAACCAGGGCTCCATCAAATAACAGTTCAAGGGTTAGGCCCGAAAGCCAAAAGGGAAGCGTGGATGACGACTCTAGGAGCTACTACAGCCTGCAATCTGACCGCAATAGGAGGCATAGCCGGGCTAGTTCAGTGCGTGATGACGAGAGCTTTGATTCTTCACCCGCGGTTCCTAGCTACATGGCTTCAACATTGTCCACTAAGGCTAGATCTCGATTGGCTAGCCCTTGCCATAGTCCAAGCCCATTAGGGTCAGGAAGAAAAGGCGCCTCGGAAAAAGGCACAGTGCCTGGGTCAGCCAAGAAGCGGCTTTCCTTTACGGGCTCACCGGCCCGAACCACAAAGAGGATCCTTGAACCATCGATGCAATGATGTGATGGTTTTAAACTCATAAAGAATTGTTTGTGTTGTTAAATTCTTATGTTTGAATGATTGTTTTATTCAATTTTAACCATTTTATTGTTTTTGTTAGTTATGTGTTGTATGTATTTAGAGAAATTTGTTACTTTTTTTTGGTCATGTACAAGTTTTTTGATGTATGAGTTTGGGACACATGGATTGTTTGATTTATTTTTGAGAGTTTGTTGTAAGGTACAAATAAATGATGCATAGAAAGACTTGCGTTGAAAGGTAAAATGATTGGATGACAAAAAGTACACAAAAGTCCAGGGCAGGCATTGAGAATAACTCCAAGTAGTACCTTGCTTTGTCGGGGAACAAAACAGAATAATTTACACTTTTACTCCTGTACTTTCTGCTATCTTTTTTACTAATTAACCCGACTATTATGCTGGCCATTAAGAAAATGTTTGTAGTGAAAGATTAATACAAAATGAAAATGGCAATATGATATTGATGAGCATTTTTAAAGAGAAATTTTCTCGTAAATAATGGATTTAGAATTAAGAATGAGAAATGTATCTTTGACCTTTGAAAGTCGTTGGTATTTGCAAAGGTTTATTGATTAGCGTGATTTTACCAACCCGATTACTAAAAGATAAGGAATCATTAGGACACACAAATTCACAAACAATATGTACTTGGCGTCACGTGTTTCTTGACATTGGTTGGAAAAAATATTTACTAAAATGGTATAGTTTAAAAAGTATTTACTAAAATGGTGTTTTTATTAATTTTTGTGGTATTTTGACTAAAAATTATTGATTATATACATAAACCATATTTCTCTTACGTATCAAATAAACTTTATTTCTTTATCATATTATTGACGTTGCTACTTCATATTTATTTATCTTAAAATTAAAAATCATCAATTAGTAAAGGTTTGACTACTTGGTGAGTTTCATTGCTTTATCATATACTATATTCTTATTCAATCTTTCTTTTCTTTTTGTTTTATGTTATCACGCGCTTCTTTTGCTTTTGTTTTGTCGAAACCAATGATCAGATGATATCTCTGAAACTTGATGATTTCCATTTTTTTTTTTTTTGCTTATTGTTGTTAGTGTTTATATGAATGTGGTACCTTACTTATTCAAGATATATCGAATTGACTTTATAATATTATGAGAATTCATGAGTTATAGAAAGACTCAATGAAAAGTTAAAGAAATACAGATGAAAAGCTAGAAATAATGAAACATACAAAATTAGTACTTGGTAATTAATAGATAGATATTAGTTTGATTTAAGCTTTTAAGTTTTGATAGTTTAGCAAAGTTGATAAAACAGATACAATATAATTTTTAGTCAAAATCCTACAAAATTAATAAAAACACCATTTTAATAAATATTGTTATTAAAAACACCATTTTGGTAAATACTTTTTAAACTACACCATTTTAATAAATATTTTTAATTATATCATTTTGGGTATTAACTCCATTAGTTGGTGACTTTCAAAAAATTTCAATATTATCTATCCAGGATAACTACGGTTATTTTAATAGCCAAAACGGGAGCACTAACGTAACGGTAAATATGTGTATTTAGTTTAGATGAAGATTGTATGTTTAAATATATAACTCCATCTGATAAAATTACAATAATGTCTTACTATCATACAAAAAATTCATATATTTTAAAAAGGAGAAGTATAGGTTAGACTTAAGAGATATGCTACAATGACTAACATATTACTAACAATTTTTTATTAACTGACATGGAGGGTGATGTGGCCCATCCACATCATTAATCATTAAATATTGCTTAAAAAAACTAACCTAAGTTAATTAACCCTAATACTAAATTTCCCTTTTTTCCCTCTGCACTCTATAATATTACGCACTAGAATAGGAATTATGGTTTCCCTCTGCTCTTAACTTCTTCTCCTATAATCTCCTCCACAACAATAACCACCTCCCAACATGAATCAATATTCTAATGTTTCTTCTCCATTACATAATAAAGATATATTATCAGATTGCTCATCCTTTCTTTCTTCCCCGTTACATGATGACGAGTTGTTATCGGGTTATGATCAAGGGTTATTAGAGCATTCTGATCCATCACCATTAACAGAGTCATCATCAAAAACTACGAATTTTCAGTATCATGAGGATGTACATGAGTAAGTTCGTCTATTATAGGCTGCTTAGTAACATACTGAATTATTATTATTATTATTATTATTATTATTATTATTATTATTATTATTATTATTATTATTATTATTATTATTATTATTATTATTATATATGTATGTATGTATATGTAATGCCGCTTTAAGATTACAAATGAAATTGAAATTAGTTCTAAAAAGCAGCTTGTTTTCATATAATATGAAGTAACGTTCTGACATGTTAATTGGGCAGATTATGTTCATTTGATTTGAATTTAATTGATATAATTGTTGTTCATTTTAGAGATCATCAATATGGCTTGGAAAAAGAAACCAATTGTGAGATAAATATCGATAAAATCAAACATCATGAAGATGTGTTTTTTCAAGACAAAGGTAGCAGTAGTAACCATGATGAAGATGCTGAAGAACCAAAAATTGGCATGACTTTCGATACTATCGAAGAGCTTGCTACTTTTTATGCAAATTATGGGAAAAAAAGAGATTTGGAGTCTGTAAAAGGTCCTCACGAAAGTCTTATACGGATGATCAGAAAGAGTGTGCCACTTTTTCATGTAATCGGGCTGGGAGGTCAATGTCGAAATCAAAAAATATTTTGAACCCTCGACCCGTTTCAAAAACAAATTGTCCAGCAAAAGTTAATGTAGTCCTTGGCATTGATAAAAAGTGGAATGTGTCTAAAGTTGAACTCAAACACAATCATCCGTTTAGCCTAAGCAAATGACGCTATTATCGGTGTCATAGAGTTGTGAACCGAAATGTCAAAATACGACTTGAAATCTTTCAAAGAGCTGGAGTAAGAATGAATAAAGGTTTCAATACCTTTGTCGTGGAGAGTGGGGGATATGAAAATGTACCATTTACGGAAAAGGATTGTCGCAACTACATTGACAAAGTGAAACGGTTGAAGTTTGGAGAAGGTGATGCTGAAGCAATTCAAAGTTATTTCACGAAGGTGCAATCATCTGATCGTGATTTTTTTTACATGTGGGATTTAGATGATGAAAATCGACTAAAGAGTTTGTTTTGGGCTGATGCGAGGTGTAGAGCAGCTTATGAGGAATTTGGTGATGTAATCACATTCGATACTACATATCTTACAAATGAGTATGAGATGCCAATGGCTCCATTTGTAGGAGTAAATCATCATGGACAATCAATATTGCTTGGTTGCGGATTGATTTCAAATGAAGATAATGAGACATTCACATGGCTATTCCGGTCATGGCTTGCATGTATGTCTGGACGTCCTCCTCAAGCCATTATCACATATCAAGACCAAGCTATGAAGAACGCAATACAAAATGTATTTCCTGATGCACGTCATAGGTAATAACTGTTTTCCTTTCTAACTAGCTGGTATAGTTTATCTAATTTTAAACTATATGAATTTATATATGAATGGCACTTAAAAGCAACCTGCTTGCCTCTTTACATGAAATATATGAAAGTTTTAGTTGCTAACTCTAAAAAATAATTGTGTTGTTAAATACATGCTCTTGTTTTTAGGTGGTGTTTATGGCATATCATGAGAAAACTACTTGAAAAGTTAGGCATCCATAAGAAATACAAATTTATTAAGTACAAGCTTAAAAAGGTTGTGTATGATTCTTTTGTTCCTAGTGAATTTGAAGATGCATGGAATATAATGCTAGAGAGGTATCAACTCCAAGAAAATAAGCGGTTGATAAACTTGTATTTAGAAAGACATAGATGGGTTCCTTGTTACGTGAAAGATACCTTCTGGGCAGGGATGTCTACTACATAACGTAGCGAGAGTATTAATGCATTTTTTGACAAATATGTAAACAAAAAAACTACCTTGAAGCAATTTGTCGAACAGTACGAAAATGCATTAAGGGATAGGGCCGAGAAAGAAAACAAAGAAGATTTTAATTCTTACAATACACACTATCCACCAATTACCCGCTATGCCATGGAAGAACAAATGAGGGAAATTTTCACCCATGCTAAGTTTAAAGAATTTACAGAAGAATTAACAGGAAAAATGTATTGTGGGATAGGTTCTTTAAAAACGCAAGATGGGATTTCAGAATATGAAGTAATTGAGGATGTAATGGTCAATGGAAATTTAATAAAGAAACCATTTGTTGTTTCTTTCAAAAAGGGTGATTCAGGGGAAGAATCTGATGTGAGATGTATTTGTCGCTTGTTTGAGTACCGTGGAATGTTGTGTAGGCATGCACTTACCGTACTTATCAATGAGAATATAAATTTAGTGCCAGATAAATACATATTGCGAAGATGGAGAAAAGATGTCAAGCGGAGACATACTAAGGTTAAAGTAACTTATAATGATTGGGTTGACTCAGATGAGGGGCGTCGTTATAGTAGAATGTGTAGTGCTTTCTCAATGGTGGCAGACTTGGCATCTAAATTAGAAGAAAAATGCAATCTTGTACTTAACCGAGTGAGTGAAATAATGAGTGAAGTTTCAAGTAAAAAAACTGTTCATGATAACTTCATATGTACCCCGGGGCAGAGTACTTCTCCAAAGAATAGCACAAAGATTCTCGATCCGTTGGTAGTGCGAAGAAAAGGCCGTCCTATGACTAAGAGACTCAAGTCCCACGTTGAACAAATTATTACAAAAAAGCCGAAAAAGAAGAAGGTATGTTAGTAAATTTTATACATTTCACTTTTTATAACAGTAACTGTATGGTTATGCTTGATTGTGATTTCAGAAATTGACTGAAGTTGGAGATGAAGAAGTTGGTTGTGAAGTTGATAATGATTTACCAAAGAAAAAACGTACAATGAAGGAAAAAGCGGTAATCATGTTAGATTAATATTCAGTTAAAAGTTGTCTGATTACTATGTTTGATAATCAATCATTAGTTGTTTCAAGTATTTAAGGTGTATTGTTATTCTTTGTAGAAAAATCAAAATGAGAACGTTTACCCTAGTACGGGTGATGCAAGTCAGAGCGTTTATGCTAATTCCCAGCCTCACTATAGTGGATTTCTTCCAAGCTATCCTATGCAACATCATCAGTTTCATGTGCAATCTAGAGACATGTTCCACCAAGTTTCTCCACAACAATATGTAGGATTTCAAGTGCAGAAATCATCACAAGGGGGCGTTCCTGATGCATCATTGAATCCTCCGAATACACAGCCCTCCAAATTCAACAATTAGCTTTTTATAGCCAATTTGTCTATTTGTGTTGTCCAGTACATTTTCATCTGCGTTTTTCATTATTTGGTGCATTTGTGTGGATTGTTTTAGAAATGGAGTATTATCTCAGTAAAAGATAGGGACATATTTTGCGAGGCATTTGTTTTGTTGGAACTTTACCCCAGTTATGTTTCATAATGGAATAATGTTGTATTGATATTTTATACTGCCATGCTTTCCTTTTTATTTAAAGCTCTTCTTTTTAATTTATTTGGTTGCACTTCCTTCCCAGAAAGCTTTCAAAAAATACACATGGTTTCTAATGTACGTTTGAGCCAACTTAAAATGCTATCCATTACAGGCAGATGATCCTGCTGTTGGCAACAATTGCGAACCATTTGTTGTAAAATAAGAAAACTTATATAGATCTAATGAGACTAAAATGTTCTCACAATATCGTGTACTCATGTACATGAATCTTTAGTAGACTAAGAACTAATTTTACTGTATACAAGCATTTATCTAGTGAATACAAATGACTATCTGATGATTGTCTTGAAAAACTTTCTGCTCTGCACTCGTATACATCACCATATGGCAGCAACACAACCCTTTCCAACATCTCCATATCAACATATGACAACAATATTTCTGGCAATCACAACATTGGTGGCTCTCATCACAACTTTATGCTTTGCACTCGTATTCATACTAAAGGACATGCCGCCAGGACATAAGGAGTTCTCGTTTAACACCTCAAACATGTGACCGCTCCATGTGTGAGACATAAGCTTAAAAACACCTTCAAGAAACCTAAAAGACGATAGTCAATTGGTCAATGAAGCTATAAGTTTACGGATAATCATAAAACTGATTTCAATCCTTATGACATATCTATCTTGCTATATTACAGGCCAAAGAGATGCTTTACGTAATTAATTAGTACTCAATCACCTATGTTGAACCAAAAGTTCTATATTCAAACGGTTCAAAGAAAGTAAATACTGACCCGACCATTACACGAAGGTTAATCTTAGCATCCAGTTTCAGACTTTCAGCCCGTCTCTTTATCAAGTCGTTCATGACCTATCAGATAAATTGATGCACAATTCATGAAAAGGAACAACATTAGTAGTATAATGCAAGCAAGACACAATATTTTATAAATAAACAAAGGAACTACCTTTCCAAATTCACACTTTAACAGCCTTAATAAGTTAGATGCACGGAATTTTCCATATTCTTACTGGTCTCCGATATTCTATTCATCGTAAATTCTATAATAGCAAGATTGACAAACCGATATTCTATTCATCGTAAATTCTATAATAGCAAGATTGACAAACATATATTTTATAAGTTACTTTGGAATATAGTTAGATGCACTCAAATTTATATGAAAAAAAAAAAAACAAGTTCCAGCTACTACTCATTGGCTTCAAACATCTGTCAAAAAAGATGGGCAAATTAGCACAAATCCAAACGCACTTGCTATAATTCCTATAATTAAAGATCCCATCTATGCACTTATAAAATGACACAGTAATTTTGACAAAGAATGGGCAAAAAATGCTTATAAATTGAATACTAAATAAACTTACCTTGATCTTTATTGATTATTACGGCCCCTTCTAAAATTTTGATTTAGGCATTACTATAGTTTGAGATGTCCCCAGAAAATGAAACCTCTTGGGATTAGGAAAATGATTTGCAACAACAATGAAGAAAATCGATCATCGAAAGAAACCTATAAAACCCCGTTGCTCACATGAATAACCTCAATGAAAAAAGACATTAGAAAGACATTAAAATTATTAAGAAAAACCTGGAAAAATAATATCCAAAAACCCATAAAAATCGAACATCTCTGATTCTTAATTTGTGTATCGTGGGTCTGATTTTCTTTAGAAGAGATGGAGATTTAATTTTTTGGAAAGAGAAACTAGGAAGGTTAGATTATAAAACAGTTTTACCATGGTTGAGTAAGATGAGAGACGTGGATGACCACATGACAATCCAAGTAAGTTCGTAAAAAACTTGTTAGTATAACGTTAGTCAGTGTAGCATATCTCTAGACTTAAATAATTCATATGTCAAAGTTTGACTTTTAACAATAAAATTGTTGTGGTCAGCACTCAGGCAACAAAATTCCATTGACTATCATAATTCATAAAGTATATGAGCGTATATAACAACTGGTAAAAATTTATCGTCGACAGCAGGGATCGAACCTGCGCGGGCGAAGCCCAATAGATTTCAAGTCTATCTCCTTAACCACTCGGACATATCGACATATGTGTTTATCTTCTGCCAATTTTGTTTTAACTAATGCATTTCAGAAATGAAGAAAAAAGGATAACAATAAAAACTTATATAAGCAAAACATGGCACAATTGACATACGAGGCAGTTGCATAATTAAGCACGAGTACATATTAATCTCTTTGCATCTTATTACAGAATTATACCTTAACTTGATTTATTAAGGAAAGTTAATGTGAATAACTTGACCTTATGTGACAATCAAAAGTACCGACAAATGATCAAATATACGTTTTTGGAACTGTAACAAATTAGAACCAAAATGAATTGAGTTGTTTCTTGTCTTCCCATTTAATTTTAACAACAAAAAAGAGGGAAAACAAAATTACTTTTACTTAGCCTTTTTTTGTCAGAATTTACTGAACAAGCAAACACCGATGAATATCAAGCAAATAAATTTTCTGTTGATAAAATAAGCTCTCTTTTTTTTCATGTTTAATGACATACGAATATAAACAGGCATACAATACAATATTAGAATATATGAAAAATACACAAACAAACCTTAAGAAAACAACTTATCAATGTAAATGAATGATAGATAAGGTTTGTTCATGCTCGCCTACAAAAATATAAATAAAATGTATGTCAAATGTACAAATTTATGAACAGCTCATTAAAACATTTGATTCATTTAAAACTGCACAGAATGGTACCCTGTAATATGACGGTGGTCGTGACATCGTGATGGTGGGGGGCGACTGTTGGTAGTGGAAGCGACGTTGAGTTGTATTAATAATTGATGTAAAATAATTAACGTAAAGAGTTAATTGAGATACTTTTAAAAATAAATAATTAATAAGGTAATTTAATCATTAACTATTATGGGGGCAATGTAGGTGAAAATATGTTAAGGGGTGCTAAATGAAAATATTATACAACTTTTCAACACTTTTAAAAATGGTTGTTTATTCCCTTCTTTTATATTAGATAATATAGATACAGATATATCTAGGATCATAACTATCAGATATAAAACGGGAAATTGTGATTAATTATAATGTGTGTGCAAAAAATCTAGGATTATGAGTCACATAACTTATGATGATGAGTCATACTTTTAATTAAATCAATGTTAAATGTTCATGTTTTTTCATTAGGGATGTCATTCGATATATTTTGACAAATTTTTAAATTCGAGGGCGGAGCTCGGACGGCTAAGGCATTTGGCTATCATCCTCTATGACTTATCACCTCTTATTATCTATCATACTCTATGACCTATCACCCCCACCATCTCGACGCCGCAACGTGCGAGTACTTTGTCTCGTATAAATCTATATCTAACGCTATTTTATAAAGTATTTTACCTAAATTAACCTTCTTATCTAATCAGTAATATAACATTTCTACATAATATACCTATAATACCTTTAAATCTCAGCCAATTTTTCTCTCTTCTCAAATTTCAATCATTCATTTTTTTTCTCTCCTCCATAAATAATTTTATCCCTATAATTGATTCAAAATCTTTTATCTCAAAAACCGTATAGCAATAAATTATAAAATTTGTATGGGTGTTCTTAAAATTTCATGCTTTTTCATTAGAGAGGTCATTCGATATACTTTCGACGAATTTTTAAATCCGATGACGGAGTCCGTACGGCTAAGGCATTTGACTATCACAATTTATGACTTATCACCTCCTATGACCTATCACTCAACCATCTCACCACCGCAACACGCGGGCACTATGCTTGTTAATAATCAAGTCGAATCATTTGAGTTCAAAGTATCTACAAACAAATTAGCTTTCAATTTGTACCCAAAGGAAAGCTTAAACCATGTTTCAAACTTTGAGACTAGCGATCAAATGGAGTTTAAGCCTGACACTATATCAAGTTGATTATACCTGCAATCAAACTTACTCTATCCTTAACTAGTTTAAGACTCCATCTTTTCATGGTTACTATTTGATGAACTAAAATGATATAGAAAAATAAGAGATACTTTTACAATAGTTAAATCAGAATTATATAAGTATATCTACATTGAGCAAAAAGAATGTTTTCCTTTTTATAATGAAAGACATACAATAAACTCAAACTTTCTTCTTTCTTAATTTTCTTTATCTGTTTATTCAGGGTTAAAAGGCTGATTGGACTATAAGTTTGGGTTGTTTTTCACTACACTAAAAAAGTGGGCTTATTAGTGGCCCAAAGACAAAAACAACAAAAAGGAAAATAAAAATAAAATTATATACCCTTCCTTATTAACGGATTATTATTATTATTATAATATCATTTGTGTCTCAGAAGTATATAGAATCTTCAAGAAACAAAATCGTTGATGCAAACATTTTCTTCTACCTCGGAACTCTTAAGCGTTAATGGTAAGTCTTTTTCATTTCTTTCTGCATTTATTTTTGTGTAATTTAGGGTTTTTGTATTATTGTAATTTTAGGGTTTTACCATTTTTTCGTATGATTTGGGAATTTATCTGATTAACCCTAGATAGATATCATATTAAGTTGATCTTACTTGTTTTTTGATCGAGATTTTGCGTGCAAAATATGTTTTTGTTTTTTATATTTGCCGGTACCCAAAAAAATGGAATGAAATGAATGAGTTTGAAATATATAATTTTATATATAGATGTTGATATAGAATTTTATTCATTTTCATATATCTAAAAACATGATCAGCTCATAAACTTGTTATACCCTGGAAAGTTGTTCGAGTTCGAGATGATTGTATGCCGATACGCCGTATCCTGCTAGTTAAGTACTATAAGTAAAATGAATGGTAATCAAATAACGTGAAAAGTCGATAGCCAGGTAGGATATGTTGGACGTTTCCGTCAGATGTCCTAATAGGCAAGGGTATGTGTTTCTGTTTTGTAGGATCCTTGGGTAACTGCCTTTTTGACAAAGTGATCGTTGACATGATTTGATCGATTATTTTGGTTTGCTATTCATTGTTGGATCGGTTATTAATTTTGAAAAACGTTTGGTGTTGCACATAATGTTCTGGAGATGTTCTTGTTTGGAGTTTTTCTTGTTAATACATTAAACCTGAAACAACCAATTTAGCTCTTTGATATATCTTTGTGTGGTTGAACTAAGGAATGGTTATGGAAATGCTTATCTAAAAAGGAGATTCAGTAATTTCAAAAAGTTAACAATCTTTATATGTTGATACAGGCTACCCCGTTTATTGCTGGGCTTGCAGTGGCAGCTGCAGCCATGGCTGGTAAGTATGGAATTCAGGCGTGGCATTCTTTCAAGGCTAGACCCCTAAGGCCTAGAACACGCAAGTTCTATGACGGCGGCTTCCAACCAACAATGACAAGACGTGAAGCGGCTCTGATCCTTGGTGTTAGGTAATATATCATCATCCCTTTTGGAGCTTCACTTACACCCTCGTAGAGTCCTTCCATTCGTTCATTATTTAAATGATAGTTATAGACCTTTTCTTTTGCTTCGGGAAAATATAATGTGAAGAAGATGCACATGCTCTCAACGTTGTATGTTAAGTTCGAGAAATCTTGTAATATTGAGATGTTATTGGATTAAAACTGGTAAAGAAAGTGGAAGAATACATCGACAACCAAGATAGGTTACTCGTAACAATGACAACATTAAGTTTTGTTTAGCTTGTTATATATTGAAGGGTATTTAGACATTTCTCATATAGATCGTGTTGGACAGAGAAAGCGTTGCTGCAGACAAGGTGAGGGAAGCACATAGAAGGGTAATGGTTGCAAACCATCCGGATGCCGGAGGCAGCCATTACTTGGCTTCCAAAATTAATGAAGCCAAAGATGTAATGCTTCGAAAGTCCAAGGATACTGGTTCGGCATTTTGATTCTGGTCGGCCTCTACAACTGAGCTTTTGTTTTAGTCAATTTCTGATGGCATACAACTGATGTGGTAATATAAAGGATCTCTGTGCCAATGGTTGCTCTTAACAGAACTTTGTATTCATTGTTATATCTTTTGACTTGTCTTGTATGAGACTATGAGTAACAAGTAAAATGTAGCAGAACTATGAAATGATTATTTGATATCATTTATGGTCTAACATACTGAAAGCTGTTGATTGTTTTGTTTAATAGGAGTGTGACTTGAACCTCTGGACCTTAGCCTAGTGGTTATCGATAGTGATTCACCAATGACCAACCTAGCAATCAAATGGTCATGGGTTCTGTGACTGTCTCATTTGAGACAACATGTTGTGATACTGCGCGAGTTTTTGCCTTTCGACCAACATAAAAGAATTTAACAAGATGGACTTTACCTTGTTTGGTTAATTTGTAATTAATGAGTCGTTAACATTTGTATAATACGCGACTCCTATAAAAATGGAAATGTAGATCGAGGTTATTCTAGGACAAAGTAGTGAGTTCATATTCTGTGATTTGATCCACTTAGTAGTTCACAGATCAAATTATGTCACACAGGTTAAAGAAGATTGCTAATTATGTTTGATCTCATATATTATCTACTATAGAAAAGATTTATATATCTTTGGAAGTTAAAAAGTGTTTGATCTCGTATATTATCTACTGTAGAAAAGTTTTATACTATCTTTGGAAGTTAAAAAAGTTCCTTCGAAGTAACTATATATCCATGTTAATGTAATAATTGTCATATCAACAAAACATTCATCGACATTTGGATGATTAAAAAAAGCCAAATGTGAGTGGTTGGATTGGATAAATAAAGAAAACAAATAAAGAATCTCCAAAAATTATTTTCCCATCATTCTGTCATGTAAAATGTGAGTGGTTGGATTGGATAAATACGTGGCAAATGGAAGTAGGTAAAGAATTCCACATAATGCCATGTGGGAATGCATTTACAAACGTGTGCACATGCAATGTTACACGTTATCTCATTCTGCATATGCATTTTCGTTGTTGATTTTCTCATTTGTGAATTTGTTTTTGGGCACATCTTAACCATGCTCTATTGCTCTTCCGTCACAACTCACAACTACATTTTAATAAATGAACATTCACATTTACAATGTATACCAATAGTAGGTTAAGTAAAAAAATTATGATTGTTCGTAATTTAGGCCAAACGTTACATCAATCTCCTGGGAATATAACAACTTGGATATTTTCTCTATTGAATACAAAAAGTGCAAAAGTTATCATATTCGATATGTGAAATTCGCTCCTATAATGGCAGCCTAAATTGGGACAAATTTAGCCATGTCAAGTGTATCAAGATTTTTATGACTATTACAAAATTGTAGGCCTTTTTTTTTTTTTTTTTTTTTTTTTTTTTTTTTCAATAAGCTTGTAACACTACTAATTTGGTTATGTTATCTGTATGTTAGTAAACCTTAAACCACTTATCCATACAATATTCCAATTCTCTTTGTAAGACATTCTTATAGTAGTATATATTTCCACTCTTTAACACAATGAGAACATTTAAATCTTCGCATAATATTAAAAGTTTTATGACCTATATACCAAAACCATCTTTATAACAAAATGAAGAAGCTTATTCGCATAATGTAATTTACTCGTATCTTTTTCCTATTTGTTGATATAAATATAAATCACTATAAAAAGAATTTCATTACAAAGAAAAACATAAATTCACATGTTAAAGTAAACATTAAACAGTGTGTCCTTATCCATGTAGGATACACGTCACCATTATCCACAGTCATATATCTTATCCTTTACCAATATTTTATTAACTTGTTACAAATTAAAAAAATAAAAACTTATTTTTATTATTTAATACAGTAGTATTGAAATTTTAGAAAAATAGTGAAATACAGTCCACAACATATATACATATACTCAAAAAATTAGAAGCCTCTACTTCTTCTTTCTTCTGTGTTTTTTTTCCCAATCACCATTTCTATATCTATATCTATATATTTATTCATACAACCTATACATACATACATACATCCATATCCATATCTATATATCCATATATATATAAATGCATATCGTTCACCTTTCATCCATTCTTTCCTAATTTTATCAGGTAAACTTTCCAAATCAGTAGATCATTATTTCATGAAATACTAATAATTATTAATTTAATATATATATATACACAAATACTGATGATTTTAACTTGACTGTACAGTAGAATTATATATACAGATTAATTATAAGTGATTAACTGCCAAGGACAAACTTGATTTTTGTATTTGTTTTATTTTTTTTGGCTGTATGATGTTGTGTTATTTTTTACATGCTGTTTGATGGATGAAATTAGGGTTTTTTGTTTATGATTTGGAAATTAGGGTTTGACTTGTTATTGTTATCCAGTGATGAAGAATGTGAAAGGAAATGATCCTTTGGAATCGTTTTATAGCTCGATTGAGCACGTAAAGAACGCTTTTGGACCGATAGAAACTAGTTTTAGGAAAGCTGCAAAGGATTTTGAACATAGGTGGCCCAAGGGTAATGGACATAAAACGAGTGAATTGGACGTAGGAGATAGGAGTAAGGTAGAAGTGTTTGATGTGGTTAGGAGTGATAGGAAGAAGGGGTTGTCGATTAAGGTCCCGTTTAAGACGTTTTTGGGGATTTTTGATGGCGGTGACAAGGATCGGAAGGTTGGTGTGACGAAGAAAGAATTGGATGTACAGGACTGGAATAAAGAAGATGGGACTTGTATTAATTGTATGCAATTTGCGGTTACTTGGTCTTTGATTGTTAGTAGTTTTGTTCAAGCAGTTCCGGCCCCATTTAGGAACGGTAAAAAGAAGCTACAAAAAAGGAATTGTAAACATATGCATGTAAATGAGTATAAGTCAAAGAGTTCTAGAGATAGAAGTGGATTAATGTCTAAAAGGGTATTTCCAGAAAGTGCTTCTGATGATGGAAAGCGGATGAAATTGGAAAAAGAAAATGAAAAGGAGTTACTTTTCGTGCCATTTGAGGAAAATTTGAAGATGAAAGGTGGAAATGGTTTGTCGCTTGAGCATTTTATTGGGTTTGTACTTGACCAGGTTGCTCAAAATATACACAAGTTGGAGTTGGGTGTCCAAGAATTTGGAAGTGAGAAATGTGAGTTATCTGCAGTTCCTCCTACTACTGGCCAAATTGATCATTTGAAGGCTGTCGGTAGTCTTATTGAAGGTACAAAAGCAGATCTTAGTGGGTTTTTAGGAAATTTGAAGTTTGCGAGAGTTGGAGGTGTTCCGCCAGGTATTGTTGACATGAGTTCTCCCGTTAAGGATGACAGTGATGATACTGTTACCTCAAATGTTACAGAAGAGAATGTTAGTAGTTTTCCACAGAAGATGGCTAATGGTTTGTTCAGTATCCCTTTATCAAATGTTGAGCGATTGAGGTCCACCTTGTCCACAGTTTCATTGACTGAACTAATTGAGCTTGTACCCCAGTTAGGACGGTCAACAAAAGACCATCCTGATAAGAAGAAACTTTTCTCTGTTCAGGATTTCTTCAGATACACAGAGTCAGAAGGTATGTCATCTATTTAACAACTATGATGACTAGACTCTTATATTATAAATCATATAGCATGCGATTGGTAATATAATTACCGTACTTCGACTACTTACTGAGCATCAAAATACCTCCGTGTATTATTTAAACATACATGAATCTATTTAATACCGATCTCGAATTAGATTTTAGTAGGCCATCTAAGCTCTGATTTAAGGTGTAATATTCATTTTAGCATAAACATTCACTTATAGTCCTTTCTTCCATATCCTGACTTGACTCTCAGGAGTGAGTTGACTATTTCCACCCTTACATCATCAGAATTATCAAACATCCACTCAATCGCCTACTGGAAATTGCCACCATATTAAATCATTAACTAACATACTTTTAATAGAAAAGGATTTTACCTCTTCGTATCAATATTGGGGATTTGATCAATTTCTATATGGTCAAGTTTCGGTGTTTGAAAGTAACAAGTGGGCATGTAAAATTTAGAGAGAACATGACAAGATTGTTTGGCCCTACATCTTTCCTGTGGTGTCTTTTATAAATGGAAGCTTTTAGCACTATGGTAGAATTTTAAAGTAATTGTTTCACCTGATCATTGACTCTCTTTCTGGGTATAAGTTTCATTTAATGTCAGTTTGCAATTGCCTACATCTGTAGCAAGATCATGTTATACCATATTGAAAATATATTCAAGGTTGTAAATATTGCTTTCGGTATCGTTTCGGCCGACCCCAGATAAGCAATATATCGGGGATATATCGGATACCCTAAATTGTAAAGGAGTATATCTAAAATTTATATATGTACTAACAATATATACAATTTGACATAAGTTTACATATCTTCCAAAAAAAAAGAGTGAAGAGAAAGGAGTGAATGGAACTATGGAAGTCAGAAACCCTAATTTTTGTTTTAGCCCATTTTTAGAAAGAAAAAAATAAAAGGTCAATTTTTTTATGCCCGGCCGATATTGACCGATAAGTACCGAGTTTGACCAAGCGAGAAGTTGGCTCGATAACCCACTTTTCGTATCAGTTAAGGCCGATATCCGATATATCGGCCGATATTTGCAACACTGATTATATTAAAACCCGTCACTTGGTTCTTAATGGTTGGTAGTATTTTGTATATATGATGTGTTTTCAGTTGATCCCTTTAAAAGGAACCCCTTTATATGTTCAGGAAGGAGATTTTTTGAGGAGTTGGATAGAGATGGCGACGGGGAAGTAACTTTAGAAGATCTTGAGATTGCTATTAGAAAGAGAAAGCTTCCTCGGAGATATGCTCATGAATTAATGCGTCGCACTAGACGGCACTTATTTTCTAAATCATTTGGTTGGAAACAGTTTTTGTCATTGATGGAGCAGAAGGAACCAACTATCCTTAGAGCTTATACCAGTCTCTGTTTAACCAAGTCTGGGACATTGCAGAAGAGTGAAATCTTGGCATCATTGAAGAATGCAGGACTTCCTGCAAATGAAGATAATGCAGTTGCCATGATGCGGTTTCTCAAGTCGGACACTGAAGAATCTATTTCTTATGGACATTTTAGAAACTTTATGCTACTTCTCCCGTCTGACCAACTTCAAGAGGATCCGCGGTATATATGGTGCTGATTGTTCGTTGTACCTTATATCGTTTACTTAATGTTTTTTGACATTTGTAAAAATTACAGGAACTTATGGTTTCAAGCTGCTACCGTTGTAGCAGTGGCACCTCCTGTGGAAGTACATGCTGGAAGTGTTCTAAAATCTGCATTGGCAGGTGGTCTTGCTTGTGCGTTGTCTACATCTGTAATGCACCCTATTGACACAATAAAGGTAAGTTCTTAGTTTTTAAAAAGTTATGACATCTTTGATAGGGAGAAGTTGAAACATAGAGAAGTGGTCTCTCGACTCGGTATGGTTTTCTGAGAAATGCAATTCCATGTGTTTTGATTTCTCTCTTTTTGGTGAAGAAAACATTTCTTTAGAGTCTGGACTTTTGATAGGGAGAAGTTGAAACAAAGGGAACATTTGGGGAATTAATTTTTACGAATTTTCTCATTTTGTTAAGTAATTTCTCACATCTACTTCATTTCATTTATCTCTACTTCTCTGTATGAGACATTTTACAGACTATAGTTGATCTGTTCAACCATAAATTTCCTGTTTTGGTTTGTGAGAATTCAATTTGTATCATTTTTTAACTCGAAAGTTGGTTGAATTTCAAATAGAAATATACCTTTTGATATAGAACTAAAATATCCATGTGGCATCCAACAGACATTCCTCTTGTATCTGACAGTAGGAAATTGTATTGTCAGACTCGAGTACAAGCATCAACCCTTAGTTTCCCAGAAATGATTGCGAAACTTCCGGAAGTTGGATTTCGAGGAGTATATAGAGGCTCAATTCCTGCAATTATAGGCCAATTTTCAAGGTTTACATTCTTCTCACTTTGTTGTTTTTGTCGTTTTCTGAACATAAAACTCATTTTGTTATTCTATATTGATGCAGCCATGGGTTACGGACTGGAATCTTTGAAGCAAGTAAGATCGTGTTGATAAATGTTGCTCCGACACTGCCAGACCTACAGGTAACCACTATATCATAAAGCTACCTTGAGTAATATCGGCAGTTTCATATTTAAAAAATATATGCACTATAACATGCTTATTATTACGGAAATTGCATAATGTGACGCGTGTTCTTTTGATGCTTCAGGTCCAGTCTTTAGCATCGTTCTGTAGCACTGTTTTGGGGACAGCAGTTAGAATTCCATGTGAAGTGTTGAAACAAAGGTTGCAGGCAGGTATATTTAACAATGTGGGGGAGGCGATCATCTGTACATGGCAACAAGATGGTCTCAAAGGCTTCTTCCGTGGGACCGGTGCCACTCTTTGTCGGGAGGTCCCATTCTATGTTGCAGGCATGGGACTTTATGGAGAGTCGAAAAAGGTTTTTTTTTTTTTTCACAGCTTAAGATATATGTTTACATTTTAAGAGAGGATTAATATGTGTCTTGACGACCTTACATGAACAGGATCAGTTCTATAGGCTCGTACCTCTGTATCCTTGATTCCTATCAAGATAACAAGTGCCTTGACATTCCAATTATACATCTTTTCAGGTTGCCCAGCAGTTTCTGGGACGTGAACTTGAACCGTGGGAGACAATTGCAGTCGGGGCTCTATCTGGTGGTCTTGCTGCAGTCACAACGACACCTTTTGATGTGATGAAAACTAGAATGATGACTGCACCTCAGGGGCGACCCATTTCCATGTCAATGATTGCATTATCCATTCTACGTCATGAAGGCCCACTGGGATTATTCAAAGGGGCTATACCTAGGTTTTTTTGGATTGCTCCACTTGGTGCTATGAACTTTGCAGGCTATGAACTCATGAAAAATGCCATATCCAAAACCGAAGAGCAGCAAACTCTAGAGCAGCAATCTGCGGATCAGCTTTCGCAGAAGTAGCAAGTTATTCTGGTAAGAGTTCTTTTTTATTTGTAGTGATGGCATGTGAACGCTACAAGGAAGTTTTGAAAGTTTTCCATGTTTAAGTGGCGATATGTGCTACAGATTTTATTTGCCGACATATCCGTGCTGTTTTGGACATTCAGTCAATTTAAAGATGTTATGAGCTACTACTCATTTCATGCAAATAGCAATGCCCATTCTTGTTATGCATTTTACACTTTCAACTCACATAGATATATCATAATGGGAACAAATTCTGTCGATATTTTTTAATTTGTTCCAACTACAGTAATGCCATTGAATGTTATATGGGCCAAACTCCAGCTTATATAATAATAACTAGATGTGTATCCTATTTTGGCCGTGTACGGTGTACCAGACTTTCTTTAATAATCAAGTCGACATATGTACAGCTTTTCATTTGGCGTATCCAAAATTATAGCGTATGGCCTTGAATGGTTGAGTTAATCCTTATGAGTTCTATCTTAAGAAACAAATTCATGTATTGCAATGGCACACTCAAATATTAGTGACACTTCACCAAAACGCATATCCGTTTTCACTGAATTGACAGACCAACTGAACTGTGTGTTTATTATTGTATTTCTGTGGGCTGTGCCACTTAATGACGAATTAGGAAGGTATTGTTTATGATCTATGTTTGTGAAAGTCAAGTTCATATCATATCATCTTACTACCTGAATGGTCATTTTACCAAATCTGTGATTCAATTATTTGACTTGAAATACTTGTTCATTATCGGTTATCCGTATTGATCACAACTAAATTATGATTTGAAATGTTCAATATGGGTTATCCAACGTAGAAGATATCTATGTAATGTAATGCTATAATGATAACAACATCATGCATTTTGCTTATTTGCATGCTTCTGAGTTCTGTCTGCTAACATCAATACATAATGATTTGAATCGGGAAATATCGAACTAAAACTAAAAGTTGTCTAACTTCCACATATAGTGGGACACCACCAGGTCAACGGTCAACCCCACCAGGTTATTAGCGGCGATGTCGCCGCTAATAGTGGGACCCCCGACACGTCCGTCGACTGATGCCAGACAAACGCTGCCACGTCAGTTTGCAGCGTCAGTCTGCAGCGTTTGTCTGGCATCAGATATCGGGAATGGTTTATGACATATCGGGAATGGTTCTTTGACATAGTTCAATAGGATCAAAAGATGTTAGTGCATAGGAATCAACGATTTTGACGTAGTTCAATAGGATCAAAAGATGTTAGTACATAGGAATCATCGATTTCAAAACTATATATATATGGAATGTCCAACTACATGTATACTTGAAAAAAGCAGCAACTAATAACATATTCAATACCCTAAAGTCGTGCTTTTCCTACTGAATTATTGTGTATTTCGAAAAAAAATTTCAAACATACGAATCATCGTTTTCATTACATATTTGTAGTTGCTGGTATTGTGTATGGTTTTCAATCTTAGTGTTTATATATATATATGTATTATGAATATAGATATAGATATTATACGTATGTGTAAATATATATACATATATATATATATATATAGTATGGACACCATTAATAGTTAATGTGGTTGATGTTTACTTGAATTGTTTCAGATGGATAGTTTGGAGGATATTTGGGCAGACCCAGAAAACGTACGTATTGAAGTGTCGGATAATGTGTTTGAGCAACCTGATGTAGATGGTGAATATGAATGCGAAGCTGGGGACTTCGAAATTGACGAGGTGTTCGGTTCCTTTGAAGAATTAACGGAGTGGGCTCAAAGAACAGCAATGGATTTGGGTTATGTTCTAGTCTTACGCCGAACGAACAAAAACTCAAAAGAGGTGGTCAATAAAGTGACACTTATATGTCACCACGGTGGAGCGCGCGATGCAAGGTTAATTGGCCCACCCAAACGGTCCAGTAAGATAGGTTGTCCCTTCACTTTAATAGGCCGCCCTGGGCGTGATGGTGGTTGGAGGTTAACCGTCAAGGATTGGAGACACAATCATGATCCAACTACCGATCTGCAAGGGAATGCATACGCCAGACGGATGACGGATGAAGAAAAGGAATATGGGGGGACCCAATCGGATCGCGGTTTGTACCCACATCAGATCCTGGTAAACCTCAAACTTGAATTTCCTGGAAACCTGACTCGGAAAGGAGACATTACCAACTTCCTGAAAGCGAGACGGAGGTAAAAACATTAAATATTATATTGTACTACGTTGTTGGAATTGACTTATTTACTTTACGTTGGTCAATTTTCGCAGGTAATGTTCTCACTGTTGCAGGAGAAAAGGTACTTTTAGCAGTTCACCACAAATAACAAAAATGGACGCTTGGAGAACCTGTTTTTCATTCATCCAACATCAATGACCCTATGGCGCGCATTCCCCTGGGTTATTGAAATAGACTCCACGTACAAAACCAACATCTATAACATGCCGCTAGTTGAAATCGTCGGCGTGACTTCAACGGGGAAGACCTTCAGTTTAGCGTATGCGTTTATCGTAAACAAGCGGGAGGCGAATTATCAATGGGTGTTATGATATCTCAAGTCCACCCTTGCTGATAGCTTTGCCGTTCGTGTCGTTCTTAATGACAGGGAGCTGGCCCTGATGAGAGCTTTGAAGGTTGTTATGCCGGAAGTGAAACAACAACTGTGTAGGTACCATATATGGCAAAACATAATGAAGCACTGCGAACCGGCATTGCGAATGAAGAAAGATGTTAACATTGACAGGCTTAACGACTGGTGGAAAAAAGTCTATCAATCTCGGACTTTTGACGAGTTTAAGTCTAACGAAAAGGAGTTAAAGAAAAAACTTGCAGGTTTCCCAGGCGTCTACAAGTACCTGACCGATAATTGGTTGGCCCCATACCGAGAGCAGTTTGTGTCCTGTTGGGTCGATGAACACCTCAACTACCAAAACCACACCACAAACAGAGTCGAGGCCGAACACCACTTACTGAAGGAAGAATTGAGGGGGAAATGCACATTTAATAGAATCCTACAATGTGTTGATTCTGTCTTGATCGCTCAAGAAACATAAATAAGGGGCCAACTAGGGTATAACAACGCGACCCGGAAGGGGAAACATAATTACAACTATATGAAGGACCTGTTGGGAAAGGTTTCACTTAAAGCTTTGGACATCATGGCTGATGAAATCGTACGCTTAGACAAAGTCCTTAAAAGACATGTAAAAAAATGCGGGTGCAAGGTTCAGTCCAGTTGCGGGCTACCATGTGCTTGCAAGATTGCCGAGTACATGCAGCGCGGTTAGTACGATTTATTACTTGTATTTTTTCCATCAAAAGGACATAATTTCGTACACTTATTTATATCAAAAAAATACAGGAACTCGTATACAGCCTCATGTCATAGACCCGTTTTGGAGAAAGCTTGACTTAACACCGTGGACATGCGTAGAAGACGAAGACGAAGAAGACGATGTCCATATAGTTGTTGAGGGTCTTACGAATTTCTTGGATCAGCAACCCAAGGCCCAAAAGAAACATTGGTTGTCAAAAATTAAAGACATGTTTAAGCCCGGTAAGACATAAGTGAAAGATCCTCTTGTTCAAAAGACCACACGCGGTAGACTAGTCGGCTCGAAACAAAAACCGCCAAAGGTAAACATAATACATCAAAAAAAATATTTGTGTAATCCAATAAATACAGTATATATAACTACCTCAGTTTAGGACACTGATTCTAAATAATGCCCCAGGTGCCTGATCTCAACAAAAACTCACCTGGGCTTCGAAAATCCAAGTCTAGTCGACCGAGGGAATACAAGGTACCAGATTTGAACAAACCCCCACCTGTGCAGCCCGCCAGACACAGTATGTACGAGGCGTCCCAGTCCTGTCGTTATCCCGAGAAACGAAACTTGTTCGAGGATCAATCCCACCCTGAATCAGAATGGGTCAAAGATAAACCTGACATTTTTGGAAACCTGCACCCATATCCAGGTCTAGATGATATATATACTTTCGGGGAGCCGTCCCAATCCTACGGGGTCGGGGAAACACCATATGTATTACAAAAATTATATGGATTCGGCGAAACGTCCCAAGAACATTGGCTCAACTATGACCAGCCATTTTCCAACTTAGTTGATGACATCTTCGGACCACCATGAACACAACCTACAAATGCACCCATATATGAAACAACGCAGGAGCTGGTGTCAGATCCAGAGTCAGAGGCACCGTCTTTGGCCAGTTGGGTTGGGTATGTTGCGGAACCGTATAATGCCAGTCTTTCCCAAAATTACGCTTGGGTACTAGGTGAGATACCATCGTATTTAAGGCCGTACGTTGTAGGCGCACAAAATGTCAAAGGAGACGGTAACTGTGGATTTCGAGCTACCGCTGTAGCTTTGGGGCTAGATGAGGAGGTGGGTGCAGAGTGGGTTCTTACGCAGATGCTCGCGGAGTATGAATCTGACCTCGATGGATACATGCAAATGTTTGGGCAAACAGAGGGCAACCGAATGTTGTCGGCGCTGCGAACCTCTTATTATGGAAGAAGCAGGCCCAGAGATCATTGGATGAGTAAAGTGTAGTTCCATATCCTCCTAGCCAATAAGCTGGGTATAATAGTCAACTGCGTTAGCCTACGTGACCCCCGCACAGTATTTCCGATGCATCACGGCTTAGATCAACTATTATTCAAACAACCCATAAGTATTGCTCTCATAAACGACGAAACCCATTTTGTTGCAGTGAAATTAGCAGGCGACTACCCAATGGCTTACAAGAATCCGGAATGGGAATTTCACGCAACCGATCCGGCACGTCGACTAGCATTAACGTACGCAAATCAAGAAGATGCGTATCAAAATTGGTTGTACGCAAACATACCAAGAGTACCACCAGACCCTCCTATTGTAATAAATGATTAAACTAGTTCAATGTTTTATATAGGTTGTTTGTATGTATACTTTTTTTATTGTATATATTTTTTATGTATTTAAGTTGTTGTTGTTCCAAAACAAGTTTCTATCAACAATTTTGCATACTTTTCTATTGTACGTACATTGATTTTATAATAGACTCAAAAAGTTGATACCAATAATTTTTTTAGCAACAAATGTATAAAAACAAAAAAAATACAAATGATTATATCACGCAAATCAAGATTACAAAAGGAAATCACACTTCAGTTAAACGATGAATACAAACAATAAAAAAAAGGAAAAACTAATCACGTTCATCATCACTATCACTATCACTATCACTACCCAACCGCTGTGTGGGGGCCCGTGACGTGCTAGGCCCAGCATGGGATGATGACGTGCTAGGTCCGGCCTCAAATGATGACTTGCTCCAAGGGCTACCCTGCGCGAACATATCATTGACGTTAAAGGACGGTGACTGCTGGGCTGGGAAGGGTTGCTCTATATCCTCTGGGAGGGGGACATTCAGTCCACGTGTTCCCCTAACCACACGCCCAACCACACGAGTATGTCCCGATCGGGTCCCTAAAGCGTCCACATACGTCTGCGTAGGCGGGGTATTGGGCACTTGGGAAAGTCTTTGGTGGGTATCAAGAAGCCGCTCCTGTAGCACATGAAAATTAAGTTAATAATAACTCAAAATTAGTTATACTTAATATAAATATACAAAAAAAATATTTTTTTTCCGGATTTGTGCAAGATCTTACATAAATGGGCCTAACTGCGTCCTGCACCATCCCATCTCGTCTCGTGTGGGTCCGCAAATAAAACTCAGGCGGCTCCTCACGTCGCCCATCATTATCTTCCTGTATATACATTAATCAAAGTTATATATTTGTATGTGTATCTCTGTATACATATATGTTTACATACGTGGATATAAATAATTACGTATAACTTACAGCGTAACGCCATTCACGCTGAGCGTATGACTGCCGACCGTGAGTACTGACAAAATTATTTTGTTGCTGCCTGTTTGTCGTGTTTCTTTGGGCAGCAATCATCCGGGGCTCGCTGGTCCAGTAACCCAGTAGATAACTCCACACCTGTTGAGGCATCCCGTACGGAGGTTGACCCTCCAGTTCTGCCAGCCTCTGGGACCCACCCCTGTCAGTGAACCAAGTCTTCTTGAATTTTGCTTTTTTATCCCTGTAGATCTTCAGGGCATCCTGACGAATCATCCTGGTCACGGCCTCTCGTAACGGGTGATTTTCTGGGTGACCTAGATATGGTTCTAAGTAGAACCGTCTCTGCAATAGTACCAAGTAATAGTTAGCATCTACTATATTTTTTAAATGACGTATTTAAATAGTAAAAAAAGATAGCTTTATACCATAAGCCAGTTAGTAAGTCCATCCTTGATGGGCTGGGGCACCTGATCCCACGACTCGTAATTATGTGGGACGGTAGCGACATAGGTCCCCAAATAGCTCTTGTACCACTTGGCGTGGTCCCCGATTGCCTGCCACCTACTAAGATCGTTATTTAACATAAGCAAGATTCGGCGTCCCGAATTCTGAAACTCGCGCTCCAGATCGTTGTTAGCGGCAGCAGCTCTCCCTGTGCTAATACCTGTAAAACAAAATAAAATAACAAATATATATATATATATATACATATGTACCATATATTTATATGCAACGTACATTAATATATACTTACCACATGTACGCCTACAACCCCATTCGGGATTCCACCCCCAATTTGGAGGGTCGTTGCCACCATCTCCGCCGTGAAGTGCAGCTATTTTAACCTACATCAGCCGTCCCAATTTATAAAATAACATAAACAAACATAAAAGTCATAAAAAAGGTGCGACCTAAATTAACATATTTTGGACACAAAATTGGACACAAAATTGTTTTCCAAAATTATTATACCTAGAATGACCACTTTTTTGCAACTTTTTTTCAAACCTTCGTTTATAACATTAATACTAACCTAATAACAACTATATTAACAATTACAATCATACTAAAAAGTGTTTTCTAAGAATCATATTTTGAACTATAATAAACAATAATTATAACTACAAATGTTTTCTTAAAAATTTATGAATTTCTAGAAATCATATCATTCCTAACTATAATAACATAAGTAATCTTTCCTAACTATAATATTATAACATTTCTATAACTAATACTTTCTAACATATATTTACTAACACTTGTTCCTAACATATATTTTATATAACATTAAACTATAACATTTATATAACTAATATTTTTTAACACATATTTTCTAACACATATTTTTTCTAACTTTTTTTTTCAACATATATTTTCTAACAAAAATATATATAAATTCTATAACTAATAATTTCTATAAGATATATTAAAATAAAAACAAGTATTTAAAAGGTAAATGAGTGTTACCTCGTCTGAAAAATGGTTTACCGGAAAAAAGAGTAGAACAAATAACGGATGGCTGGCTGAAAAAAATATTAGTCGCCGGAAAACGATTTCGCCGGAGTAAACTGGAAAACTTTCAAATCTGTTTTCCCGTATATCAGTGGTGGAAAATAGGTTCCCCGCAAAACTGGTACGCCGGAAAATATAATCGCCGGAAAAATGTCGCCGCTAAAAAAAAGCCTGACAATGGACTCCGGGAAGCCGGAAAAGGTAGGTCGTGTAAAAAAGAACGTTAATAACGATGATGAGGGGATAGATGGCCGGATTTGTGAGTTATACTAATGAGAAGAAAGGATTTTCTGGAGAAATTAAAAGATTTTACGGAGAAGACGAACGAATGTGAAGAAGAGAGAGCTGCCTTGTTTATAACGACGTGGGGGGACCCACTATTTGCTGCGACGTCGCCGCTAATAGTGGGGTCCACACCCACGTGATTCGGTCGCTTACAGGCGTTGACTGACAGATAATAGTGGGTGGTCGGGTTACAACTTTTTCCCTGGTCGGGTTACGCGCTTCGTATAATTATTGTATATTATTATATTTATATAAGACAAATCATGGGTGACAACACTGTCATAAAAAGGTAAACAATCAATGTTCTTAGGCTGAAAAGTGAACTATTGTAAACGTCTAATAAACTTTTTGACTGGTAATTAAAGATCTATTTTTAATTGAAAAAACCCATCAGTAATCTAGAATCAGTTTAGGTTTTTTTTAACAACTAATTTCGTTAACCAAGATGGCAGCAAAAGATAAACTATATCACATCAATAAGTCAAAATTCAAACAAATAGGGTTGACGCATTAGTAAGGTTTTTAATTTTAGAATAATTTATTTTGAGTTTTGGTTTCACTTTTCACATTTGTGATGATAGATTAATAGGATGTTTTCGAAAATTTTGATTTTCATATGAGGTGTAATTTAAATAGAAGTACAATAGTGTGTCGTTCTAAAATAAAATATGTAAATGTTCAAATGAGCACCAACCTTTCCAATCTATAAAAGATAAATTTGATCTGATTTTGGTTAATAGAAAAAAGGTAGACCGAATGTTTCCCATAGAAAACCCGGAGTTTTAAGTAACGTGATCAAAGATATATCTAATTCTAGCTTATTAAAGTTAGTTCTAAAAAATATTAATAATTTTATAAAATATTATACAATTGACTATTTAATAAAAAACTTTCTAAACAAAAAATTAATTTTGGTTTATAAAATATTAATATTATTCTATAAAAAATTATTGTTTTATAAAAAATAGTATGTTTTATATAAATTCTTTTATTTTGTAAAAAAAACATTAATATCATTATTAAAAAAAAAGGGTTGTAAACGGTTCGGTTAGCTTAAAATTTGTAACCGTTTTTCGGGTTTTAGTTCAATTTAGTTAGAAATTTTGAATCGTTAATTTCAGTTACCCGAAAAAGTTAGTTAATTTCGGTTCTATTTTTGGTAAACCATTTATTAAAGTTATGCTAATATAAAGTTTAAGTTTTCAATTACAATAGTTAATTTATATTGTATTAATTAACTTTTCCACGTAAATTAGTTATTTAACTACATTAATATTTTGTTTTATAATTAAATATACATTACTATACATCTAATTTTGAATTGCTTTTTTCTAACTCTATATTTATGTAATGCAAGTTTTCATCTAACAATATCATGATTAATTACTTAAAATATTTTCTATATGATATTACTAATAAATTTGATAAATATTTTAAACAAAGTTAACAATTTTTTTTTAAATAGAGTATATGTAAGGAAATTACTTAGAATATTCAAAACAAATTATAGGCTGTGAATGAAAGTTAGTAAAATTGTTAATATTTTAGGTAACAAATACAAAAAACTAGGTATATAGATATTTAAAGATGTATTCATGTAATTCATATATGTGTAAATATACATATATGATTATATGTAGGCATATATCAAAATGCGGTTGGTTCGGTTAACCACGGTTAATGAATATTGAAAATCGTAACCGAACAATTACACATCGGGTTTTTTATTTTCCGTTTTTTCGGGTTTCGGTTTTTTTCCGGTTTCGAATCACGTGGTTCGGAGCGGTTTCCCGGTTCATTTCTTACCCCCCTAAAATATATATATATATATATATATTAACTTTTTTTATTATTACTATTATTATTATTATTATTATTATTATTATTTTTATTATGAATCCAATCCATTAAGATTTCAATTTCATAAAATTCTAATTACTTCGACATATTTCATTTCTTTTAAAAGAAATTTACGAACCAAACGTACTTAAAGGGTTTCCTTTACACACGTCCTCCGTTATGGATTTTTGCGCACAAATATCAAAGTGATTGTTCATTTTAATGGTTAAGAAACATTTAACTAAGAATTTAATTACAAGGATTTTGAAGGATGTGACTATTGGAGATATATGTAGTGTTGTTTCTTTCTTAGTACAAGTGGCTCATTCGAAAATTCTTGTACAGTACAATAATCCTTGAGTGATTACACTTTTTAAATATTGGTCTTTGGTTTGATATTTCTTTTTATTGATATCTATCGAATATGTGTTTAGCCCAAATACATATAGATAATGCTAAGTAAATTTGAATGTAGATATATGATACTGAACTCCAGTCAATCAATTAGCCATTCTCTTTAAACGCACATGTGATGATTTGAACAATTTAATTGTTTACATCAGTTATTCTTTACATCAGTTAGATATGTGTCCCATATTACAACTTCTAGTAAAAAATAAATCTTACTTTATAGTCTCTTCTAGACTTAAAATAATGAGAGCATACAATATATGGTTTTATAAACTGATCAATTGTTTCGACTTTCAAGTTTGACATTGCATTTTGTGTCCAAATTTAATAAAATATATTGAATTGATATTCTTGTTTCAGAATATACTGCATTATTAACTTAGTGTTATATTAAATCCCCATATGGTGTTGTACATGCAATATTATATAGTTTCAGAACATATTATACTCAATATAATCATAATTGGTTGCAAACTTAGAAATTGTGTCTCATACAAAATTAAAATAGCTTACATGTTTACACATTTATAAAGCTGGAAGGTTCCAAGGTCTGTATGATATGACATATGTTGTCGACGATTCAATAATAAGTAAAAGAATCATTCACCCAACTTCTAGAATTAAGATTTTTGATATGAATGTTGATATATGTTTGCTGATGAAATACGAATATGAAAGTAAACTTAAAACTTAATCTATTCTTAAACTTTGTATCAAATGTTATATAACATACAAAAAAAAAAGTTGAAGTCAAAAGTTTTTATGACCAGGAGGATAATCCTTTTTATTAAAAAAAAAGAAAAGAAAAAGAAACAGTTTTTTTTTTTATAATCTAGAATAAAAATGAACAGCTTTATTAAACGAAGAGGGTTAATAACTTCCGTTTACCTTATAGAGGAAGAGAAAAGTATTATTTAATTTTTGAATGAAAAATTTGGCTAAACCTCATACTTTTTTATATACCTAACTCCAATTTAAGAGAAAACTTAATATGGGAAAACTCATATCTCCATTATAGATAGCATTTTGCTCATACCAAAATTTGAACCTTATACATCTCACTCTCAAGCTTCACCATATACCAATACATCTCAAAATACCACACTTGTTAGCATAAGATGCTAATCTTGATAGGATAATTTCATGAACCAATATGATCAATTAAACTTCACTAATTTATGTGGTTCTCCATTGTAAATTCACATCTTTTCCTTCTATATAAATAGAAAAAAGTTTCACTAAATGTTTAATTTAAACAAAGATAGTATACTTCGTAAATTTCAACTTAGACAAATCTGACTAGTTTTATTTTCTATTGAGCTAATTACAAAAATCGTTCTTGTCGTGCACTTTCACTTGCAGTTTTCGTTCCTGTTTAATAAATTACGGTTTTAGTCCAAAAAATTTCGTTCCTTCAACACTTTTGGTCCTGAGCATTAACGCCTGTTTAATATGTCATCAGATGCCAGACACATAATGAGTAATTTCGTCTTCTAATGACACTAGGACCAAAAGTGTGGTCTTTTTCTTACTATAAGATCAAGGTCGGTGGCGACCAATCTAGTGAGTAAGCTAGATTGCTATATATATAATTTTTGGATTCTTTTTGTATATATAAATAGATAGATGATAGATAGACAGATATACAAAACAAATATGTTGTTGATTTGTTGTTGTTGATGATCTTTTAAATTCTGGAATTTTTTTTTATTAAATATGCTATTATTATTTTTTGTATGACTTGTTGATTTTTTTTGTGTATTTTTAAATCTGATGATGATGATAATAAGATCTGGATTTCCTATTATATATACGTAGACTATAGATATAAAAATTAATTACATTTTTGGTCCTATGGTAAGAAAAAGACCACATTTTTTATCCTTGTGTAACTAAAAGTCAAAATTACCCATTATGTGACTAGCATGTGATGACACATTAAACGAACGTTAATGCTCAAGACCAAAAGTGTTGATGGGACAAAGTTTTGTGGATTAAAACTGTAATTTATTAAACTTAGGGATGAAAGCTGCAAGTGAAGGTACACGACAGAGACGATTTTTGTAATTAACTCTTTTCTATTTGTTGGTTAAACTATTTCAACATGTAAGTAAAAATTAACTTGGTGCATTAGAATTTATACATTACTATCGAGAAATTTAAAGAGTGATTTTTTAATATATAATGTATTAATTTTTAAGTATGTAATAAGTTGTTATTGATAACTTTTAAAGTTGTTATTTATTTTTTTAAAAACTTTTTTTATTATTTTCATTGAAACGGTATTAAAACTAATTTGTATTTTAAAAATAAAACTTAGTTAAATCTTCATAATTTAAAAAAGAAAAAGTCAAAACACAACATACATTCTTAATCAATTTTAATTTTCCATTTCAATATGTTTTTTAAGTCATTTGTCCGAAAAACAAGTCTTTGCTCCATGTGAAATGTTCTTCCTATGTTACAAGTCTATAACATACATTATAAACCAACATGATCACCTATAATAGTTGCAAATTTCTTTTAATTTAATTAACATTTGATTGAGTTTCCCCCCTTAGATTCCTGGATGATAGGGTTTACCTTAAATGATTTATAATGGGGAAACGATGACGCTATAATATGGAGTCGGTTAAGACAATGTATGCTAGACCTTCCATTATTCACGAGTAACTCACCCATTTCAAAAATAATAAGATACTTTTATACCTGCCTAATTCTAAATAAATAAACAAAAATTGATCGGCAGCAACTAGAGTTTCTTTATGTTGAGACCCTTTTTTTTTGTAAGAACTATGAGAACTCTTAAAATATGTATTTGTTCACATATTTTTTGTTCATTCACATGTGAAATAATATAAAAATATATGTTATAGAAGAAACTTTAAAAAAAAACCTTTAAAATAGTTTTCTGTGAACTTGTGAATGAATTTGTTCACTTTTTTGTTCGCATGTGATAAACGGCTATATATAATGTTTTGAAAAAAAAAATTCTTCTACAACATATGTTTTTATGATGTTTTACATGTGAATAAATAAAAAAAACATGTGATCCAATATGAAATTTAAGATTCTTACAATTCTTATAAAAAAAAATGAATTTTCAAAATAAGGATATATATATATATATATATATATACCTGCACGATTCATCGATTTAAGTTTTCATACCAAGATAACTGGTTTAGCTAATCACTATCAACCTAAAGAATCTATGAGACCAAAGTCAAACAGAATGAGTACCTTATCAAAATCTGATATCAATATGACATTATCAATACATATATATTTTATTTCCTTTAGATAATTATGTGTGGAAATTCAAACTAAAATCTTGGTTGCTATAGGAGGGGAACCGTTGGAACCACGTTAGTGTGACCGTCACTGATCATGTATCATTTCTGATATGATAATTGACGATAACTGAAATCCCTATGTCTAAGTAAATATATGATGGGCGCATTTACTCTTAGAGACGTAGTATAGGGTTTCCCATTAGGTGATTGTAACTAAGAAAACTAATGGTACACACATTAAACACCAGAAGGGTTGAATGTGTAAATACTAAAGGGTTGAATGTGTAATTACTCTCATTATAAATAGAGGGTAATTAACCCTAAGTTAAGGTTAATCCCAACACACATAATACCCTAACTTTCGTGTGTGTATTCCTCTCTAATTCGTGCATCATGTTCCAGCCGAATTTATCATACCATTATTACTCAATCACCTTGTTATGGGAACCCGAAATAAATAGCAATTATGCTTTATGCTCTTACAAGTTCCACAGGACGATTAGGGATATTTTATCACTCGAATCGAATCATGTTTATTCCAACATGTGGTATCAGATCCAGGTTACGAACAATAAGTCGTGATTCGGTTCGAATTTGATGAATTTCACGAACTAAAAATCTGCAGATTATGAACTTCGTGTTGACGTCATCACGAGTTCGTGATGACATCATCACGAACTAAAGCCCACTTCGTGCTGACATCATCCTCGCACTGACGTCATCCTCGTGCTGACGTCATCATGGCTTCTGCAGCTCTCGGGCTTACGTCATCACGAATTCGCGCTTACGTCATCGCGAACTTATGCTTATGTCACCACGAACTTTAGCTTAATTTCATACACGATTTACTGAAAAACCCATGCTTACGTTATCACGAGTTTATGACTTCTTCGTGCTGACATCATCATGGATTTATGACATCTTCGTGCTTACTACTCACGACTTACATGATGTTTACGTGCCTATGTCATCACGACTTACTGATGTCCTCGTGCTTACATTATCATGAGCTATTAGATGACTTCGTGCTTATGTTATCATGAGTTATTACTTAAGTTCGTATTATACTGAAGATGATTTTAGCTGATGAATGAGTTCGTGCTTACTGTTATACCCTATAGTTTTGTGGCTGAATTTGTCCCTAATTTTTCAAAAACAATTTTTTCTAAGACATTTTTGCCATAGGACTTTAAGGGTGAAATTTTGTGGTCACGCTGATCCCAGCCAGGGGCTCTGCCCCTTGGACCTCGCTTCGAAGGGCGTTGCCCCCGGACCCCCGTAAAGTGTGGGGGCTTCGCACTAATGTACATGGTTTTATCATTTGTGACCAAAGGTCAAATGTGATTCTCATGGTGCTATCGCTCTTTTCTTGTGGCATAATGAACACTTAGTATATTGATTCTGCCCAAAGGTGATTCAATATTCTTTGTGTGCTAAAAAAGGATTATCTTCATGCATAATATACACAGTTCTTGATTTTGTGTCCAAAGGTCAAAAGATAAGCGTTGTGTTGCATGACCTAATGCTCATTTGTACTTAGATATTAGTTACTTCTGCCCAAAGGTGATGTAAATTCTAAGTAGAGCCTTATTTTAACTTATTGTTTAGGTGTTTACAATAGGTTTACTTATCACTGGTTTCATTAATATAATGGTCTTAGTCTCATTATGTTTAGGAACATTACTTTAGCCTCTTACGTATTCTAGGCATTACTTTAAGTTCTATTACTTTTAGAGACGTTACTTAGTTTGCCTTAGTTATCTAATTATGTCATTATGAGGAACATTATTATTAGCCCTTATGTATTTTAGGCATTACTCTAGTTCCATTATTATTAGACATTACTTGGTTTGCCTTAGATAGCTGATTATGTCACTATAATCTTATTGCCCTTAGTTTTAGGCATTACTTTAATAATCTTCTATTACTTATATCATAAATTGACATCCTTCTTATTTCCACTGTAGTACCTAACTTAGGCATTAAGTCACTTATTGATGCAAACTTTGCTTTATGAAAGGATTAATTACCTCTAACTCTAAAGATGCTAGACCTTGACTATGTCATTCGCCATAATGAACCCACTGCTATTACTGCTAACTTTTCCGCAGCTCAGAAAGCGAATTTTAAGAAAGTGGGATAGGGCGAATCACTTGTCACTAATGATGGTCAAGAACTTCATTGTAGTATCTGAGGGAATGTATAAAGCATATGCAAGTAGCTTAAGAATTAAGGAAATAACAATATTTGTTAACACATAATGAAGATGACTGACATGACTCATAAGCTTAAGAGTCCTAAAATGGAAGTCTTTGACAATTTTCTTGTGCATTTTCTAATGACCCCATTGCATGCTCATTTTGACACCTTCAAAAAATTAACTTTAGCGCTATGATGGATAAATGGTCGATGAGTGAACTAAATGCAATATGTGTGCAAGAAAATGGTCGTCTTAAGTTGGGCCAACCTAAAGTGTTCACCTTACTACCACTGCTAATTCCATTAAGAGGAAAGATATGACAATAATAATACTGCAAATAAAGTTCAAAAGGCTAATCATGGTGTTTTTGCCTCTAGCTTTAAGTCCTTGACTAGCAATCCTAACTGCAAATTCTCATTGTGCCCAGGTTGCCTTAATTTCAAGGAACTGCTAGCTAAGAAAGGTAACTTATTTCATGTAATATTTGATTCCTTTATGTTTGATGTATCTATTAATACATGTGTGAGTGTAACTAGTTCTATGGTTCATGTGATTAACTCAACATAAGCATTCCACACAATTCAGAAGCTATCAAATGACCAAAGAAAGCTTAGAGTTGGAAGGGTTGATCTCTTATATGTCGAAACCATGGAGACTTATGATTTACATATAAACACCTGAAAGTGTATTAGACTAGCGGATACCTTATGTGTATCGACAATTTCTTGGAACCTTGTATCTATTTCTCTAGTTTAAGACCTTGAAAGTTATTTAATAATTCATGGTTACGACGAGATTGCCATTACTCATAATAATGAAATTCTTGGTCATAGTTTCTTTGATGAATTGTTGTGTAAGTTAGAACTAGATCATAATTTCTCACAGTCTTTGTTGTCTCCTAATATTGATGACATGACTAAAACAAAGACAAAATCACCTAAATAATTAAAGAATTCCTCCATAATGTGGCATAAACATCTTGGCCACATCTCATGAGTTTGCATGATACGACTCATAAAGGATGAAATATTACATTCTCTTGACTTTTGTCATTTTAAAACATGTATTCAATGGCTTAAGGGATTAAGAAAGGAGCCACTAGAAGTTCCAACTTGTTGGAAATAATTCACTCTAATGTTAGTGGCCCCTATCCCGCATCCATGCATCATTTATTAGAATCATTAACATTTATTCACATTATATGCACCTATGTCTGATCTGAACCCTTAGAGACTTTTATTGATCTTAAAACTTTGTTTTTTTTTAAAAACCAACTTGTTCATAAAATAAAAGTTGTGAGATCAGATATAGGAGGTGAGTATTATGGTTGACATATTGATATTGGTTAAGCTCTTAATCCTTTCCATAACTTTTGAAAGGAACAAGACATAAGTAACCAATATACCATGTTTGGTTATCCTCAACGAAATTATGTTGCTAAAAGGAGAAGTAGAACCTTAATGGACATGGTGAAAAGTATGTTTGTCAACACTAACTTACCTACTTTCCTTTGGACTGGGGCCTTACGCACAACTGTTCATATACTCAATAAGAGTTCCATTAGAATCTGTCTTAAGACTCCTGGACAGAAAGGAAACTGAGTCTGAACTTTACTTGTTTCTTTATCGGTTATTAGTTTTATTGTCTTTCCTACTCTACTAGCATTATTGACACGCAGTATGTCACATTTCATGAGAAGTAAGAGATCAGTGGGAGCACGACAAATCATAACTTAAGATTTGTAGGAAGTACAAGAAGCGGGGGGAACCACTCGTCGGTTATTGTTACTCCTCCGATAACTCCTCTTATACCCAATGCTGCTCCTAATATCACTGATCCACTTTCTCCTAATTAAAATTAAAAACCTAATCCTCTTAATCAGGATACTACTAATGTTAAAGCATCTTATTAATAATGCTAAAGCATCTTCCTTACTGAACCTGAAAATCAACTCAGGAGATCATCTAGGTCACGCAAGACCATAACTTTGATGATTTCATTATTTAACTGAAGTTGAGGACATTGGAAAGCTTATTGATCCTACCTCTTATTCAGAAGCCATTAATAGCGATCATGCCACTTAGTGGAATGAAGCCATAATTTGAGAGCTTAATTCCATATAGCATAATGACGTTTGGGACTTGGTTGAATTTCCTGAAGAATCCAAACCTGTAGGTTGTAAATGGATCTTCATAACCAAATTAGACCCAAATAGGAACGTCAAACGCTATAAGGCCATAACTAGTTGCGAAGAGCTTTACTCAAAAGGAAGGAATCGATTATCAAAAGACCTTATTGACTGTCTCATATAGATTCCTTAAGGATCATCATGGCATTCATAACTTATTATGATTTAGAGTTACATTAGATGGATGTCAAGACCACTTTCCTAAATGGAAACTTGCAATAAGACGGATACATGTGAACCTGAAGTTCCATAAAGTAAATAGCACATGATCTGCAAGTTGAATAAGTCCATATATGGGTTGAAGCAAGCATCACTAAAATGGTACTTTAAGTTTAATGAAGTCATAAGAGGACAAGACTTCCTAAAAAAATCAAGTGGATTAATGCACCTATCTCAAGATCAGTGGGAGTAAATTTACAATCCTTGTTTTGCATGTGAATGATATTATACTTGCAAATGACAACTTGGATATGTTGCATGAGTCGAAGCGTTTACTTTTCGCAGAATGTCGACATAAAAGATCTCGGTGATGCCTTTAATGTCACATGTATTGAAATACATCGAGATAGGCGTAATGATGTTCTAGTTCTTTCTCAAAAGACTTATATTGAACACATCTTGGAACGCAATAACTTGCAACACTACACACCTACTATAGATCTATTAGTAAAAGGAGACGTATGTGATTGTTTCCGAAGTCCGAACATTAAGATTAATAAGTAGCAAATGAGGATGATACCTTACTCGTAAGTAGTTGGGAGCATTATGTACGCTCAGGTCTGTAATCTTCCAGATATCACTCATATTTCCGGTATGCTTAGGAGTTAAGTATATACTCCCGGATTAGCATATTGGAAAATGGCTAAAAAGGTTCTACGATATCTGCAAAGGACCAAAGACTACATATTAACTTATAGAAGAGGTGACAACTTAGAAGTAGTGGGATGTTCTAATTCCAATAAGAAATCTACTTCTGAATGTATATTTATGGTTAGCTGGCAAACCTATCTTTTGACGGAGTCATAAGTAGAAACTGACTGCAACGTCTACCATGATGGCTGAACGTTCATAATTTCATGTCATGAGATGTTGTTAAAGAACCTGGTCAGTAGACTCGAAAGTCGTCAACTTTATTACTAGACCATTGAAGTTTTACTGTGATAACTCAGCTACCGTAATTTTTGAACAATAACAGTTCAACTGGTGCTGAGATGTATCTCGATACAAAGTATCTGTTTTACGTGAACGGATTGAGGAGAATGTTCTTTGTATTGAGTACATAAGTACACATAAATATGCTAATGGATCCAATGACCGAAGGTCTTCCTCCTAAAATCTTCGTAGGACACGTGTCGAAGATGAGGCTTACTAAAAGACCCATTATGATAGCATGTTGTACTTATTGGTCATTATTATTATGTTAATGAAAATTTTTCCTCCTTATTCAGATTTTGTTTGTCTATTAGTTATACTTCGAGCTCATAACAATGTAAAGACATTATATAACAAAATTTGTCTTAGTCAATTGATCATTGCTTATTAGTTTTAAATTTGAGTCACAGTTTGACTAGTGGGGGTCCTGAGTTGATGTTCTTCTCTACGACTATACTTATTGGCTATGATTTCGGTTTAAAACAAAATGAGTATTATTCCGGAAATTATTTGAATACTCATAGATAAATGATCGCTTGGTCAAGTGGGAGAATGTTGAAACCACGTTAGTGTGACCGTCACTGATCATGTATCATTCCTGATATGATAATTGACGAATCCCTATGTCTAAGTAAATATATGATGGACGTATTTACTCTTAAAGACGTACTATAGGGTTTCCCGTTAGGTGATTGTAACTAAGAGGACTAATGGTACAGACATTAAACACCATAAAGGTTGAATGTTTAAATACTAAAGGGTTGAATGTGTAATTACTCTCATTATAAATAGAGGGTAATTAACCCTAAGTTAAGGTTAATCTCAACACACATAATACCCTAATTTTCGTGTGTGTATTCCTCTCTAATTCGTGCATCATGTTTCAGCCGAATTTATCATCCCATTTTTACTCAATCACCTTGTTATGGGAATCCGAAATCAATAGCAATTATGCTTTATGCTCTTATAGGTTCCACAGGACGATTAAGAATGTTTTATCACTCGAATCAAATCATGTTTGTTCCAACAGGAACGACTTATTTGTTCTTCTGATAAATTCCACAAGTGCCACATCCAATTATCCCAAAAACTATGACTTATTAAGAAAAGGCTAATATCGTTATATTCATTGTAAGTTAAATCAAAAGTGTAAATTAAAGATATGTGTTTTCAATTTTTTACATCTCATTTTGTAATCTATTTGTAGGTTTGATTTAAGCTCTAGATTAAAAATGTCCTCCACTATAAGATTTATAGTCATACATTCAAAATTTGATCATTTTGACTGTTTTTACTCTTTTATATCTTATATAAATAAAACAAAATTATTTTTAAAACTTTTTTTTCCTATGTGGCATGCCGATATTTTCTCTTAATCTATTTTATACAAATTTATGATGTCATAATTATTTTTCTTTATTTTCAAAAATCTATTTTTTTATATTAGACCCTATGTTATTTATTTTTTTACATATTATTTTTGTAACTTTAAAAACTTTTTTTTTAATATTAGGCCCTATGTTATTTATTTTTCTACATTTTTTTTGGTAACCTTATATTTTTTAAAAATTAATATGAAAAACGATCGATTGTATTCTAGCTCTCTTTACTTTTAATTCTATATCTACCACTGATTTATGGTAGTTAGTTTTACTTTTTTTTATCACCTAATCGGGTTTTTATAACAATGTTTAATTTATAAATATGTTGCTATCTCCATATAAAAAATTATAATGTGTCGACAACAAATTACATACTAACAACAACGGTACCTAATCTGGCAAAAGCCGTGTTTGGGGGAGTTAGAATGTAGACAACTTTAACCATACATGAAGATAGATAAACTACTTTCAAAAATATCTCTGACCAAAAAGAGGTAAAAGATAGAGAGTGTAAAAAGTTTAGTAATCATACATGTTGGTCGAGTATTGTCTGACTACATTACAATTAGAGAAGAATAACAGATACCACATAACACACTTTAGCGTAAAATGGACAATATATAGTAAAAGAGGCATTTAAACCTATTAAACACCAACCTACAAATGTAATAAACATGTCTATGTACATACAACCAAGCATGGTTCCAACAATTATGAGCGGTATGTGTAAAAATTTCTCTAAATCCCCTCCCAGCAAGCCAAAGAAGCAAATAATGTAACACCCCGCTGAAGCGGAATATACGGGATGCACAGACAAGTACAAATGCACACAGTACAAGTTCAACACAGCCATTGAGATTAATCAAAGATCAGGAGAACAAAGTCATTACAGATCATATTTAAGTCTAGAACAGAAGTACAATGTTATTACAGAATATAACTAAATCAGGATGGTCAAATTCATGGGACAGAACAATTGTCTCATAGAACAGAACTTGAACTGGAATAGCAATAAGGTCTTCGTAGCTCCTGAACTTGTACGCACGAACCGTCACCAAAAGGAATGAGCTTAGAACGGAAGACTTTTATGCTAAGATCTAGAACCTAGCCTGAAAAGCATGTAAGTTCAAAGGTCAACTACAAAAGTAGTTGGTGAGATTCACATAAAGTACTTTATAAATATACATAGTACTGGTATGTATAAAAGTCAAGTCATATAGTCAGTACGTCTGTCAAAAGTACTTTACATAGTTCAGATATGTATAAAAAGTCTAGTCATAAAGTCTGTACGGCTGTCAAATGTACCTTGCTGTAATAACAATAGTTTAGAATCGGTAATGTGCTTAATATGTATGTCTATTATTATTGCTAATCCGCTTGGCCATGCCGAGCTATGATAAATCAGGGAACTCATGTAATCAGATAGTCTATAAGTATGAACTAGGTCAGAACCGGTGACCAGAACATGTGATCAGAACAAGTGATCAATAAGTCTAGGTAATATGCATTCTCCTGAACTGTGGAGAATGAGGATGGGCCTACCCTAACAACGCTGTCCATAATACCTACGGTCCATTCCCAGAACAGGTGGGAGATAAATTGATAGCAGTAAGTCATAGGTCTCATACATAGACAATAAGTACATACAAGAATGTATTCAAGATCCTGCCCATTCAAGATCTAGAACACACATTTAGAAAATAAGTATCATAACATAAATAGTCTGTCTGTAAATAGTCTGTCTGTACATAGTCTGTACATAAATAGTCTGTCTGTCTCAAAATAGTACGTAGAACAGTCAAGATCATATATATATATATATATATAAGTCTGTATATATATATAAGTACAGAATAGTTTTCATGCTTTTCAGTCCCCGATAAAGAACTTTTAAAAATGTACGAAAGGGGGAATAAGTGAACTCACAGTGATAGAGAACTAGTACAGTGAACAAGTACAAAGATAGATAAGTATATCTATCGAGATCCAATTACGCCTTGCCGAACTCCTATGCACATAATAACCATATAGAAGTACATATATTAGTCCAAGTGATTATTCAAATCACAAATGTCCTTGAGGAACTGATGATTTGGTCCTTTACGTACATGAACTGAACCGTACGAATTTAGACCTTAAATTCGTTGACCTGGACTGGCACGAAGTTGAGCCTTAACTTCGCATGATCTGGACATCTTCGCATGAATTAGACTTTACGAAGTTGGACCGTAAGTTCGTATGAACTTGGCCCTGCGAACTTAGACCCTAAGTGCTTTAAACCGTACGAACTTAACTGTTATATTCGCATGAACCCCTTAAACGAATTTGTCTTTTATTTTCGTATGATCTGAACTGGTACGAAAATGGCCCCTAAATTCGCAAGCACTATTAAGTTCGTTTAAATGACAGTAACAATTGGAATTTCATTTATGAAAACGAATTTAAAATTCGTTTGGAGAGAAACGAACATTATTTTCGTTGGAAGAAACTTAGACTGATCTTCGGGTGAGGGAAAATGGGCTTATAAATTCGTTTGGAAGGAAGAAATGGGCTTTAAGTTCATTACAATGGAAAACGAACGTTAAGTTCGTTTGGGCTCAATATTGAACGAAGTTATTTGTTAAATTTGTATGGTGTGGATCTAAACTTAAGCTAATTTCGTTTTGAACATGATAATTTCGTTTGATGTTACAGGCATACGAACGTAAGACTGAACTTAACAAAAATCACGGGTTTTGAAGATTAAGACATGTTACGACCCAAATTTGATCACAAGACAGTTACTAGACTTATTTAAACATAAACCCATTAACTTTTGACACGATTTTGACGTCAAAATGACCAAATCATCCAGGACACAAGTCTAAAAAGTTTACTTTTAATTTGATCAAGACTCAAAAGTTGTTGTTGTTACCTAAAAATCGATTTCAGAAATATGTTTTGATGATTACAAGGAAGCTAACAGTACCAACGATTCTTCCCAAACCAACCAAATCAGGAGATGATTTATGTGTGTGTTTTAAGGTGTGGAGAGTGTGTGAAGAGAGGTAGGAGATGATGAATAGTAATCTTTTAGGGTTTTACACTTTCTATTTATACCTTACCATAAGAATGAGATTTCACAACTACAAGGGCCATTTTGCAATTAATTTAGGCTGAACTCTTTTATGAACTTTTAACATTTACGAACCGAACATATTATATTATTACACGTAATCACGAACTCGTCGTACAATATTAATATTTAGATCAATTTGAAGTTCACATAAGCACATAATGAACATCTAAAGTACGTCTATAACTCATATAAATTAGACTGTCTGGCCGATCTAATGGCATAAGTACGTTTTTAAGAACTTAAATAGAACATTTCTGGGACGGTTGTTACAAATAAGGTTGAAGACATACACAACTCTCCTAAATTATATACATAAGTGTATATATTTTTTGGTTTTAACATTTTAATTATGTAGCCCCGGTTGAACCCAGGCTAATTAGCTAGTTATTAATTATAATTGCATTTTACATAAAAATAAAAGTCAAACGAATAACAAGTTACGATGCTCAGTAGAGGATCTCGGCATGTGCTATGTAGGCCAGCGCACATGGTTCCAACTTCAAAACGGACCCCTATTTTTTAAGACGGCCCCCCATTTTTTAAAAAAATCTTATATTAATAAATTTAAATATTTATTATAAAATTATTATTCTATATTAAACAGGTGGATTGTTTTCCTAATGAATGTATTGCATATAGAGTGTTGTTGACTATTCTAATGACCGTGGCAACTGCGGAAAGAAATTTTTCAAAAGTTAAGCTATTAAAGTCATACTTGCAGTCGACAATGTCACATGAGAGGTTGAATGGATTGACAATGATAACAATAGAGAATGATTTGATAGTATTGATTATAAAAGTTTGATCAATGATTTTGCTTTAAAAAAGGATCGAAGAAAGGCATTATTCAACCAAGAATGAAATCAATGGTAAGTTCTAACTACCTTTATGATATGAAGGTTTCGTGTTTATAGAATCTTATAAGCAAATGATACTTTTTTGTACACTTATAGTAACTATCGTAAATATGTTTTAGGTAAAACAAAACAAGTATTAAAGTAAAACAAATAAAACAATAGGTTTTTCTTCACTAAAAATCAACGTGCATCATGAAAATCATTGTGCATCAATTACTTCATGAATCTTCGTGCATCAATTTAACCATGATCTAAGTGTCGTCTTATTTGTTTTACTTTAACACTTATTTTACAATACCCAACCCCATCGTAAATATGTATGTATATATATATAGGGAACTCTTATTTTGAGAACCCAGTTTTTTGTAAGAATCGTGAGAAGTCCTAAATTTTATATTGGATCACATGTTTTTTTTGTTCATTCACATATGAAACGTTATAAAAATATATGTTGCGGAAGAAAATTTTTTTAAAACCTTATATATAACTATTTGTCACATGTGAACAGAAAACGTGAGCAAATTCATTCACAAGTTCACAAAAGGCTACTTTGAAGGTTTCTTCAAAAATATTCTTCTACAACATACATTTTTATATCATTTCACATGTGAATGAAAAACAAAACATGTGAACAAACATATAAGTTAAGAGTTCTCATGGTCGTTATTAAACAAAAATGGTTCTCAAAATAAGGAAATATATATATATAATATATATATAGTGAAAAGTTATTTTGAGAACCCTTTTTTTGCGAGAACCTTTGAGAACTTTTCAAATCAAGCCCAACCGATGATTATTCTTTACATGAAAATTGTTTTTTTTATTGTTTTCTTAATAACTTATGTGTAATTTTGAAGTTTATAATTGTGTGTAGGCATGGATTATCATCCGTTATACAATTATGTGGAGATTTGTATTCTTGTTCACATGTGCACGAATATTGCTATGATTACATGTGATCGACTTGAATACATGTGATCATAGCAATATTCGTGCACATGTGATCAAGAATCCAAATCTCCACATAATTGTATAACGGATGATAATTCATGCTCCACGCAATTATAAATTTCAAGATTACACATAAGTTATTTAGAAAACAATTTTCATGTAAAGAACAATCATCGGTTGGGCTTGATTTGAAAAGTTCTCAAAGGTTCTCGCAAAAAAAAAGGTTCTGAAAATAACTTAACCTATATATATATATATATATGGGGGATGGTAATATAAGGCTGTCGGGTATCTAAACTTAGGTATAGAACACTCATATATTGTTTTTTTAATCCATAAAAATCATAGGAGTCAATGCATTTATTCATTAAACAAGAAATAATAAAATATTAGTATGTAAGGGGTTTCACACCTAAGCTTAAGTGCCAGACAACTTTATATTCCCTTTTCTCTATCTCTCTCTCTATATATATATATTATATATATATTGTATATAGGCCCCATTTTTAAAATTCAATCTTGCACACGGACATTGAAGTTTATTTGCCGGCCCTGACGACGCTCTACACGATATAAAAATTACATTCATAGCAGAACTTGCAGCATAACAATACGTAATGTGCATAAACCGTAACGAAGGAATGTGGCACATGCTTCATCAATTACATTCATAGACCTTTCATCTGATACCAAATTACTCGTATATCGTTCTAACTTTTATTTGGTCCTATTTTTACTACAAAATTCATTATTTGTTCTAACTTTACGAACATAATAATTGTTATTAAAATAATAAACTACTCCGTATTAACAAATAACACCATTTGATTTTTGGGGTTTCACACTAGTCCTCATGCGACGTGGTCAGGACGTCTATTCATTAAACCATTTTGGTGATAGTTAATGACGGTAATAAAAAGTTAACCTATTAAACCTAGTTTTTTTTTTCTTTTCTTTTTGAGATTAAAGAAATATTATACTTACGACTCTGATAATAAACGAATGAAACAAAAAAAATTTGTGTATCATGTGATATGTGTGCATAAATCATAATTTTTATTTATTTTATTTTATTTATTTTTTTTTTTTGATGCTTTCTTTTAAAATGTGTAATTATGTATAGTTTAAGTGTGGAGGACGACGGTCGTGCATGGACTCCATAACCATTCAAGCTTCACACGTTGGTGGGGTCTTCGGATCATCATGAGTTCATGACTCGTATCAAACAATAAAAGTCTTTTATTTTAGAATAACAAGTTAATTTTTTCTTTTCCTTTTCATGGTGGGTCATGTACGGCATTATATACACACATCGACGCATAGAGAGGACTAAATGAGCATCAAATAAATTCTAAATAGTTGAATTGAGTTATTAGTATTTCTGAATTGAAAATATGTATATAAATTAGTTTTTTTTTTATATAGAACCAGTAAAACGTACATTTGAAAAGCACATAATTAATCTAATTTTTAAGTTTTTTTTTTGAACGGCATTTTATACTACTTTATTCTTAAATTACACGTATGCCTGGAAATCAAGACTTTCGAAAAACCCCTATTAATCTACCCTCACAAATGTGAGAAGTGAGACTCTAACCCAGAGTGGATCCTCCGAAAGTCAAAAACCTTATATAAAACAAATTGAAAAATGAAAAAATATGTGATCAGTGAGCATATTTTCTTTACTTAAATATAATTTTATATGTTTTTGACGAATTTTTAAGTTGGGTGTTGCAACTCGTAAAGTGTTATTACATGCGATATAACACTAATTCAGATTTTAGTCGATGTATAACTTACTTGGAACTAATTAAAGAAATTACGTTAATACATATTAATACTTTTAACCTTCTTACACGATTACCACCTTTTCTTTTCGTATAGTTATGATCGAAAATTACTTTTAGTTTATCTGAGAGAAAATCTCAATTACTGTTAACGTAGGTCTAATGGCAATTGAATCCAATTATTGTTTAACATATTTTGTCTATGTTTTTGGGGTTTCTAATATATAATTTTTGTATGGGGACCCCAAAAATCCAGAGACGACCTTGTTCTAACTATAACTCATATCGAATACGAGTATATACATTAAGTCTTGTTGCTATGCTAAAACATTATTTTTGGATATATATAATTTAACGGCCAACTAATTAAATACTTCATAACCCAAACTCCGTCTGGGGTAATTCGATGACTGAAGGTTGTTGCTAGTCGGCTTAACCTAGCCGGGTGGAGCCAAAACCCATTAGTCCCACGATTTATAGATAATATCAATCTATATCGCCCGTAAACAAGATGACGGATTAATGTTAAAATCGATGTTTGCTAAGACTTGAATCTTTCAAAATCAAATTAAGCACACATTAATTATTGCAAGACGTCTCATGTCAATACTTCTATGAAGAGAGACTCGTTTGGATCAATATACTTGCATCCATTATATATGTGAAATATGCAGTCAATGTTGTTTCTATATTAATTCTCATACCCCCGACCATGTTTTGTCTATCAATCAACGTGATTGAACGACTTGGTTTACCCTTCGCATACGATATAATGTTGTGTTCATACTCTTACGTTCATTAATTTACGTCATTTATTGGTCCTTATTGGTTATTGTGCTCTTTTTTATGAAGAAGATTTCGTTGTGTTTTTCAAGCAGACTTGTTCCACTATACAGTATTACGGAGTAATTACTTTTTATAATTACCATTCCAAATAATAATAATAATAATAATAATGATAATAATAATAATAATCTATATCTATATCTATATTTATACTATTTAATAATATAAATTGTTTTTTCCTTAAACTTTTAGTCTTTTAAAAAACAAAAAAATTATTATTTTCTTTATTCATCAATTTAAACACATCCATCATATTGAATATAACTATAATACCTTTAATGAAATAAATACACTACTACCTTTAATATCAATTACTTTTTCATTTATCACCATCACCGTTAAGGTCACCGCTGCCGCCACCATCCGCCACTCATAGCCACCACAGCTACTCAGGGGCGCAGCTATATATTAAGGGGCGGGGAGGGGCGCCCGACCCCCCGAATTTTTTTTTTGTGATGTAAGGGGTATATTGTTTTCGTGTAGAAAAATTTCGATATACTCAGTTTCGACCCTCCATTTACCAGAAATTTAGTGTTAGGGAAAAAAAAAATTAGATCGCGCACGACCCTCCAGTGAAAATAACCTAGTTTCGCCACTGCCGCTACGTTCACCGTTGTTACATTTATAAATTCTTTTAAGATTCTTCAATGAGAGATCGTCATTGTCATCCATTAATTATGTATTAATTAAGTCGTCTTCAGAATGATCATATGACTATTGCATAGAATTTGGAGGGAGATTAAAGACCGGGCAAAATGAACTTGACACTGTCTTAATAGTGATCAACTAGACTCAAGATCAACACTGTTATATATGGTTTATGATTATTATAACTTGACTTGTGCTAGGTCCCGTCATCTTCTTTCAGTTGATAGCAATGTCACTTGACGACTAACATTGATATAAGTACTGTTGCTTAAGTCATTATGCCTCTTATTTTGGGTTTAAGTCATTATGCCTCTTTTATTGGGTTTTTTCTTTGGGGGAATAAGCATATAGATACTAAAAGTGACAAACCATGATGTAAACCATAATTAGAAGCAACTATTTACGCACCTACATGCTTTTATATAACTTAGTATAGTATTTTTTTTTTTTTCCAGAAAATTACTTAGATGGTCAATTTTGAAGATGTATGTTCAATTTTAAACACATATAATAAAAAAATATACATATAAAAAAGGATAGTTAGAAATACTAACCAATATATGGACTTGTTTGCGTATGTGATCTATCCGACCGGATGTAATTATTTATAGAAAAAAAGTATACAAAAAAGTAAGAAACTTTATAAAAAATAAATAGAGAGTAAAATAAAATTATAAAACCAACAAAAATAGATAGAAACATAGTTTAAAAAATATATATAAAAAGGAGCTTTTATTAAAAAGAAATGTAGATTTTTTAAAGAGAGAAAATGACAAAATCTACTATACATATGGGTTCAACAAAAATATCTATCATCATGTAATTGGTTATTGATATTTTTTACTAATATGAATAGGTAGTAAGAATGTTTTGACTATTGTGCTAATATTTTTTCTAAGTGTCCATATTTAGATATAGCCCTTTAAATTTGACCATTATAGTAATTTTTTCTTTTTTTTATTGGTCAATGAATAAAATTAGACTATCTATATAATTTAATGACAAAAGACGACCTCATATGCACACAAATATAGACAGTGTTGGATAGTTGAAGCCTACCATATAAATTTTTTCTATAAAAAACTTTATGAGGTCACTGCAAAGCTTGAACCTCTGTTGACCTCACGACTAAAACATGAGATCTCACATCTGTAAGCCATTGGCTTATTTTTATAGTAACTTATAAAAAGGGGAACCCCTCCCCTAAAATCTCAAAAGATAAATTGATGAAACCCAAAATACCTTTTTCCTTTTATTCATTAATTTAAAAATCTCCACTTAATATATTATAAAGCCTTTAATTAAATAAATTGCAACATAAATCCGTCAATCTTGAAAATACCTATATATTACCTAATTTAACATCAATTATTTTTACATCCGGCATCGTTTCACCCTCACCACCCGTCACCACCATCACCTATTACCGTCGCCACCCGCCGCCACAGCCATCCCACGTTGTTATTATTATCGTCATCGTATTATGTGGATATATGACTAGTAAGAAGAAAATATCTTCTTTCAATGCATGGTTTCCTTTTCTTAGTAACGATATTTATTATTGAACGACAATATAACATAACTTAAATTTCACATATTTTAATATAAAAATTATATAGAACTCTCAATTAGATAGATCAACGAGATTGATTCTTATATCATATTTGTAGTTTCAACTTAGAAGTCGCTTATTCTGCCTAAAAATGTTGACACTTATTTAATTGAACCTTACATATTTTATACTTCTTCTATTAAAAAGAAGGTATATATATTATATTACACAAATAAAAAACAATCCTCCATATCCAAACATTTACTTTAAATCATAGCACGGTCTAGATCGAAGTGGCCTACAAATTGTGTTAGCTTTTTGTCTAGTTCTAGTTTCATGAGACTTTTCTTATCTTTAACATAATCTAAACAAAAAGAAATGTAATGTCAAAATTAAAGAGTAAAGCGTGAGGTCCGTTCATTTGTAATAGAAAAATCCACATGGGAGTTACTTGATTGCATAGAAAAATACTTATCTAGAGTCTTTGACTATGTAAAGACTTTGAATAGTTTTTTTTTTTTTGTTAGGTATGTTTTAATGTCCATATATCCATCTTAAAACTAAGCCAATCGAGTTGTACAATTTTACATTGTGTAAATTAGTAATCGATACGATCGATGAAACATATATACTCTATAGTCTATAATATAATATTGGAATGCTATTAATTATATATACGGAGACCGGAGTATGCAACTATTATATATTATAGTACAAGGTAGAATCGTAATATCATGATTACAAAGTTACACACGAGTATACTTGGAGGCAGTGAAAAGCAAATTATTTTGTCTCATCACTACATGTTGCTGACTGAATTTGGTGATCTAAATAAAATAGCACCTTCTTTTTCCGTGATGTAAATGCAAAGAAAACAAAACCGGCCGTGACGTACGTATAAGAAATGACTGCTAATTAAGCGAAAAGCTCGAAAAAACTATATATTAATTTATGACCAACGATGGTGAGTTGTTTGGCCGAGGAACCTAACCAAAAGCAGAAAGGATATATCGATCTCCCTTCTAGAAAAGTAACTTCTCGTTAGCTTTTTAATATACTCCATATCAAGCTAGCTAGCTAGATAACCAACTTAGTTTCAAGTCGTTGTATCTTATCCATAGATAACGAAAAACATATATTAGGGAATAAAAACCGCATACTTTATAAGATCGAGAGCTTATTCCAAATTAGGGATCGACTATATATATGCATTAATTTTTTATTTTATATGTTAATTAATAAGCTCTGTTTTGACTAATTAGTTATCTTTTGAAAGTCGTAATTGTTAAATATATAGTTATATACCCTTTCAAAATAAGAGCTTATTACATCGTAACTTACTTAAATACATCTTAACTTATTACAATTGATGGTGTATGGTTCATTACCTATTTCATAACGTCTGTTTATTTGTTCACTATTATTATAGAAATACACACTAATCTCACTTCATTTTCCAAAAAATAGATACAATTAAACACCTAACAAAAAAAAATGTGGGAACACTTTGATCACATGTACCATCTTGGTACTCAGAATCCATACCCCATAGAACTCATGCATGATATAGTCATTATCTTTACACATGGATTATAAGATACAAACAAATTTTGAATATGTGACTTAACTGTTTAAACAACTCAAATATTTATATATTGTCAAAACTGTTGTTTGTTATATTGTCTAAATATCTATGTAACATACTGGTTAATTAAGCAATGCGTTATTGCGTGAAATGGATATACACCTACACGTGATGTAGTGTTTTTATTTTTTGTTGTTGGAGATATTCACGTGATTTTTGACGCGTTTGAGGGGTCAGATCGATTTGCGTTATAAGTTGTATTGCACATTTCGTGAATACAGAACGCGTAGGTAATGGGCCGGACCCTGATCACAAATTGGGGTCCTACATTCGGTCAATTTATTCCTATACTTGTTTACTTTATACACAATCCTAGTTTTCATCTTAACAATATATATTCAAAGCTTTTTCCCTTGTTATTTTTTAATTTTTGAAATGTTTTTCGCATACCTTTCTATTTTATCTATGTATTACCAAATTATTCTACTAACTAATAGTTTTGAACTTCTTAGATTATTGTATCTAAATGAGAAACATTATCTTGGCATTCAATCGAAATAAAAAACACATTGCAATCTAATCTAATTAAATATAAACGAGCCATTGTAGTTATCATAAATTTACTATTGTTGTAAACCAACTATTAAGTTGGCAAAAGTCGTTCATATTGATCATATTTTACTTTATTTTTTGGCTTCTTGTGTTCTTTTTCCATTTGCTGAATTATAAATACGATGGTTGGAAACCGCATACTATGTGTCAAATATGCTTGCCAAACAAACGTTTCAATTTCGACTTGTCGATTATTACGTACATATTAAAAACATTAAAATAAGATATAAAAATAAAGGAAAGTGGTAAACAAATACCTTAAGGCTTCACTTAATGTGCATAAAAAAATTTTATATTTTCATATTAAAAACTCACCCCCTAAACTTTATGGTAAGTGTACAACTAATTAATGCAAGTTAATGAAAGCCATTAAGGCTCCGTTTAGCAAAACCCAAAAATAAATAATATCTTTATTTCCGTTATAAAAATTATATTATCTTGTTGAAACGTCAAATAGAAAAGTATGAAAATGACCAATTTACCTTTAATGAACCCTCCTTCAATTAATACTTATAAATAATTATCTAATTGGCCTTAATAAACAAATTTGACATCCTAAACTAGGGATGAGCAAAAGACTCGGAAACCGGTGACCGACCTAGAACCGACCCGTCCGAAGCCCTAATAGGTCGAGTCACGGGTCATGTTTTTAGTGCATTCCCGGGTCACGGGTTGAATGGGTCGGGCCGTGTAAAGCCAAAAACCAACCCAAATCTTCACGGACCGAGTCACGGTTTCATTTTGCATTCTTTCGTGGGTCACGGGTCATCCCGGTTCGGGTCGGGTATAGACCCATGCACATCTATATCCTATACACTTATCTTTTAAAATATAGCCACTACCATCTTTAAATTAATTACTTTACATCAACGTACACCATCTGACGCCGCCACCACCATTGCCGTCATCACTACCAGTCATCGTCACCATCAAACCGCCGAATTACGCGAATACCATGCTCGTATATGTTAAAGTTTCTCGTTGAAGTCTTAACAGAGTTTGACAAGTAGATCTATATAAGACTAAGGGAATGATAAGTTTGACAAGTAAAATCGAAAAGCTTCTTTAATTTCTTAAACAATAAATTTGGGTTACTCTTTTATATATATATAAGACTAAGGGAGTGATAAGTTTTGGAGGGAGGGACGACTTTTGCCATGTGACATATGGAGTAGAAAGAATTTACCCTCAAAAAAAGATAGAAATGAGTAGTGAATTTTGGAGAGTTGAGCGACTTGCGTCATGTGGCATATGGGGAAGTGTTGTATATATATAGAGGAGGTAGAGAAAAAAAATAATAAAAAAGTCAAATTCCATGTACTTACCTCGGTCCACGCAAAAGTCAAAGAAACAATGGGCAACACAAAGGGATCATCCAAAGGGCGATTCGTCCCATGGAGGCGGTGTTTGGAGCGGAAGGGGGCGAACTAGGCTAATGTGGAGGGTGGTTCGCCCTTTTTTGTCAACCACTCCGTTTGTTCTAATTTCAATATATAAAAACCCACTTTTGAAAATCCCTTCTCTCTTTATATTTGATCTCAAAATCTTAAATTTCCATTAATACCAATTTATTTATTTATGCTTGTTTTCAAATTAATACAGTAGTTAGTTTCCCCTAATCCTAGTGATAACATTTTTAATTAAAGATCAACATCTTTAATCAAATACTACTCTTTTTTCCTGAAAAAAGTATTTTAGAATCATAAATTCATGACATTTTCATAACCAAACTTTTCGCAAATAATTCTTATTCTCCAATTAAGCAACTAATTTTTTTTTTTAAATAACGAAGATACTTTTATGCAATTTAACCTAGGACTCTTATTATACGTTCTTTGAGTCAATGTTATATATATATAATGCTTAAAAATAATACATCCTCGCACATGTATCTTATAGAACGAGTGCTAATAGATTTTTTTTAAAATGTATTTGTATGTCTTGGAATACCTGTATAGTAGTTATGTGACGCTAACTGGTCAAATCCTTACTATAGTTCAGTACTATTTATGCAATTAACCCTTAATATTTTGTCAAGACATGGAGCAAGCCCACAAGGAATGGCGGCAACATGTTCCATCGTATCGTCGACTTAAGACTACAGCTAGTCTGCCGTAATGATGTAATATAGAGGGTTGTTGATGGTGGCACTTAAAATAAATATTTTATATTTGTTTGCTAACAATTTAATTATTTGTTTCTACTAATTAAGTAGCTAGGTTATAATGATTTTTTATGTTAGTTATTTTTGTTTGATATCGAAATATAGATACTGGTTAGATGAAAGAATACGATGGTTATAAATGTATATGTATAAGTTGCTTTCGGCCGGGCTTTGTTTTCATTTAATCTTTACCGATGTGTTTGTTGTTGAAGGATATGACATTTGGTATTAAGATGTGGTTAATTTCTCTTGTTATATAGTGATGTACTGTTGCTTCCATGAGAGTGATGTGACCACACCCTTGATAGGCTTTTGTTTCCTATTAAGAAGCTCCACATGTTAGAAAATTGTACGAAACCGCAACGTACTCCAAGTAGATTATCTAAACATGCATTAAAAAAAAAAGTCTAAGCTTCAAAAGAGTCAAAGGGGTAGTTAAGTCAATAACGAGTTTGACAAAATAAGCCAAGTGAAGAATTTAATAAATAAGACTATATGTAGATAAAATTAGGTCATCCATAACTTGATTTTAAATCAAGTATGGCATGTTATTAGTACAATGACATTTTTTACCCCCTCTCTATCCATTAATCTATATATTTATAGTAACTTTTTATTATTATTCTTTAATTATCTCTTTATAGGATCAGTAAATTGATGTATAATAAATCGAACTCACAACTACATTACACTTGAATTCCGTTAACAAATTTTCCATTTCCTCTCTTTTCCTTTAATTTCATGTATCAAACTTGATTAATGATCAACACTTGAAGACGACGGTCAACCTAGCTCGTGAATTAGCTGCTTCATGTCCAAAGGGGCTCAAATACGCTGCTTAAACTAACGTCGTCGGGGAAGAAGTTTAAGTTTTCATAACTAGCGGGTGTTTGTAATTGATGATGAGGCGTTGGAGGTGAGACAAATTGTTGATTGTTGTTCATCTCAATAGTACAAATCATAGATAGCAAGGTAGATTGTTGGAGCACCTCTGCTTTGGCCTTGGCCAATTCAGCTTGGAGCTCACTCACTTGCTTTTGGAGTTGACAAATTGCGCCCGCACAACCATAAACCGGATCTCTAAGCCTTGAATTCGCTTCATACACCATGCTGCTAACGGCATCCGCTCTTTGGGACTCTGGAAGTTCCTGTACAGCATTTTACATAAAAATGATGAGAAAATTAATTTTTCAACTCAAATAATTGATTGAAATGGTAGCTGGTGATGGCTAATTAGTTGTTTCTCTTTAATTAGGTGACCTTAGCTTGGATGTTACTACTAAATAATTACGTACGTACCCTGCTTTTAATTAACGAAAGCTACCTCTTAATTATTAGTATGGATATGAAAAAGTAGTACTAGCTAGCTAGTATAGTATTATACAGCAAACAAATGTCAACTTTTGAACCAGTCTCGTTCAAGGAATTAAATGGTCCTACTTATAGTTATTGGATACTCCTTTAGAAATTATTACACATTCGATCTTTAAATTGTTAATAAATAAAGATGAGCTTTTGAATATTCACATTTAATATGACGACTACCTTTTAATTAGCTACAATATGAAACAACGAACACAATAACTTTTTGTTCAAATTTAACGCTAATCAAAAATGTGTACGTAAACAAATTATACTGTTTGGATTTCTATAATTAAAGAAAGGTTATAATTAAGATACGTATTTCATTTAGCTTATAAAGTTTCAAGTCGATCTGAATCGTCTTAATATACTTCAAATGTTGGTATGTGATAAAAAGTATTCGTATGTGAAATAAACATAACAACACAATGGGAAAAAGGAGGAAATTAGTGGAGAAGATTCAAAGTCTTGATTTCACACTAAAAATACGTTAAATATGACTAAAATTCTGTTTAAAAATAAGACACCACCGAGGACGATGATGATGAAAACCAGTAAAAAAGAATGATCACATCCTACAAATTAATATGATCTATCTGGTTTTAATAATAAAAGTACCTGCAACATTTTAATGATGTTGCTAGCTCCAAACACACGATGGGCGATGGTGAACTTAAGCGGTTCGGTGGGAGGGAAGTAAGGTGCCAAGACACATTTCTCGACACACCTCCTCCTAAGAATCTTGCAAGCCGCGCAAGGGCTGAGAATTATCGGATGATGATGAGGTGGCGGCGGGGACGGAGGATGAGTCAAAACACTAGTTGGACTAAGTTGAGATGATGATAATAATGATGAGTTATTTGAAGTTGTGTTATTGTGTGAGATATTATTATTATTACTACTTGAATTCATTCCTGCAGTAGTAGTGGAAATGGCCATTGGTGAGGTGGCGCTGACACTTCTTTCACCGGAATATTCCATTTTTTATAGGCTAAGAGGGTATGTTATTGTTATTGAAGGCTAGCTATTGTGAGGCCCGGGAGATAATTTGATTTATGCCAAAGAGGTGGGAGAGTATATATATAGAGAGAAGTAAAGGGGATGATGTCATCCTTTGGTCATGGGTTTGACAAGAACATCGATCATCAACTATATATGTTTTGTTTAGTAGTAGAAGATTTTATCTGATGACTTAATTGTACCAGTGTCTGTGTGCAGCAGCTATGCACCCAACTTTATGTAACCTGTAACTTTTTTTTTCCGTAAACCGTGTGGGTACACTTTCTTTTTTACGTAAGATGAACATTTTATCATGTATATATATGCATGGTATTATTTCTATATTAATTTGATTTCATAGATGTGTCTTGTCAGTACATATAAGCTTAATTAAAGAAAGAATGATTTCAATCAATCAAAACAATTCATTTGTACAAGCCTTAATAATTGTTCTAGAAATGAATTATTATATGTATAGACTATAGGTATTACTTACTCGTAGTACTTATATTACTTATTATCTCCTGTAAAGCTGGAGTAAAACTTATCGAGGGCTAGTTTGAAAATACAGAGGACCGGTTAATTTACTTGAGGTCAAATGAATACAGTTACTTCTTTTTTTGGAATTCTTGGTGGATCAAAGAAATATCTATATACGATGTAGACTAATTGCAAAGATTTTTAGAAGACCTTTTTCTTAAATTATGGTGGAAAAAAATAAAAATAAGAGTACTTTTAGACTAAGTAAATGCCCGATACAAGTCCTCAACTAATCTTATGAACTTTAATTAGGAATACTTAACTTAATTTAGTAATACTTAACTTTATGAATACTTTAACATGTAATTACGTACTATAAGTAACTAATCAGTATCGAAACTATATTTACATATCTAAATGTAACAATATCGTGCATTATGCCTAAAACTATTTGTAATATATGTTAATTTGGTACTTATATATGTAAAGCCAATTAAGGAATTAAGGAGAAAACTCAAAATTGGATACAAACTACAAAAAATAAGTAATCCAACAAGTGGGAACGCTTGCAAAGTTTTACCGCTTTTAAGCCCAAACCTAATCTCCACCACAAATTATATAAAGACGATCGAAAAGAAGTAGTTTTAAAAATAACAAAAGTAGTGTCTTTTTTTTTTTTTTTTTTTTTTTATCAACGGTCTCCAGAAGAGAATTAACTCATTAAGTATACTTAGATGTTGCGTGTTCTTTCCCATATAAAAGGTCAAGTCTCTAGATCGGCTTAATTATTATTAAGGCATATATAAAAAGTAACAAAAAAGAAATTAATTGGTGAAATAAATTACACTTGTTTATATTGTTTATTGTTTTTAAGGCATAGTACCTAGTTAATTTACTTATAATTACTAGGTTCTATTAGTAGGCGCACGCAATGTGCTAGATATATATTTGCGGAATTGCGGTCTGCCTATACTAGCTTGGTCCATATCTTTATATTTATATTTATATTTATTCCCTTATAAAAAAAAATAGCCTTTTTTTATTATAGGTAATTATATCTTTGAATTACCAAAATTACCCTAACTTTTTATGTTTTGTCCTTAATAAATTATAATTTACAATCTAAAATTTTATGTTACGCCTCTGACCATCACCGACACCACTAGACCGTCTTTCCCACCACCGTCGCCGCATTGCGCGGGTACCATACTCGTTTTAGCTTACTCGATCCTAATAAGATTAGCAAATTCTAGCTATTTATATATATTTTGATTTCATATATCGGGCAAAAGTCGCAAGCTAGCTAAAGTTATATATGTATGTATAGTATTTGAATCATCATATCATTAAATCCATATCATTACATTTAAAGCAAAAAGAAATAATTGAAGGATATGATAACACCGGTTAAACATAGACGCCCGCCCTGGTCAAAGGGGAATTGTGCTTCATTATTCGATTATGATATGAAGTTTCAAGATATGAAATGTTGACCGTACATCCATCAAGTACTACTACTAGCTAGCTACATCGATCTAACTGCTTGATGAGAAAGGCGTGTACGTTCTCGGACATACATCATGACCTTGTCTATATATGCGACTTAAATTAGTTCTAGAACCAGTAGCTAGGCCGGATTGACGTTTCTATAGACGTACGTACTATCTATCTGTATATATAGAGAGAGATTGAATGGCAGTAAGAAATTAATTTTGATAAAACCAATGATCGACTAAATCGTCATTTCACTATGCAGTACTGTCGAAGATTTAACATTATTAGAGAAGGTAGTAGCTCACTAAGCGAGGTTTTCATCTCTTCGCGAATCAAGGGCCTTTATAGCATGTCTCCCTTCAAGTCACTATGTTGTTTTCTTGTTCCGTGGTTACGGATGAGCGTCGTGGTCAAAGACACTTAAAAATGGACTTCTTGGCGCCGTATGCTCTAGTTTTTCTGTGTTTTACCTTTGCTGTACCTGTACGTATCCAAAAGCAATTTTTTCTTAATTACTCTTCAACTTGAGCCAGTAGTATATATATGTAGTAACCCAAAGTTACCTACACTAATTGTGATTGTTTCAAAACACAATTATATATGTCAAAGTGTCAAATTTACGGATTATTATCAAAGTTTAACTATATGCAAGGTAAAAAGTCTTATTAACTCAATAGAAAAATAACAAAAAAAAATCCTGAAAAGTGTTAAGAACGTAATTAAAATTAAAGATAGATGTTTCATTAAAAAAAGATTGAGCTTACATGCATGCTTAGCTAGCAGAAACATTGAATGGTGGATTTTACTTGAAAGTTTGATATTCATAGGAACGCTCTTTTTTCAAGTAGATGTCCAAAGTTCGAGATTAATGAATACTGTAATTGATAGAATGATATATCTTTTGTCATGTTAATAAACATATATATATCAGTTATTCTTCATTATATATTATATTACAATTAATGGTTAAAAAATGTAAATTTTTGATTGAAAATAAAAAATTGTAGATTAAAATAATAATAAATTAAGTATTTAGTGAGGTAAAAAGTATAAATTATTGATGGAAAATAAAAAGGTGTAAATTAATGAGATTTTTTCTACAAACATTAATATAAATATAGTATATTAATATATTTAAATAATGATTATTAAAATTTTTAATTTATAAATAAATTAATAATAATGATTTTTTTTAATTTAATAAAATCGAGAGATATGATTGATTAATAAATATTAGACCAATTGTCTTTTAGTAAAGATAAAGATGACGAGATTCAGAGTATTTTTAATTTAAAGTATATTATTGTTTGGATATCCTAATTAATGGACGAAAACAAAAATTACATGAAATTAATTTTTTTTTCAACTTCCCTATTCAAGCCCGAGTTATTATTGACCCAAAGAAATCCAAATATCCGATGGATTGAATATCCGATGGATTGAATATCCTTCTATTCCTCACAACCTCCAAAATCATAACAATGACCTTAACTTATATGAAACAAGGATAGTGTAAAAAATTTGTGTTATGAGCCACTTGTAAATATGGTTTTGTGAGACAATTATAAGTTGGAAACCGAAAGAGGATTATATGAGAAATGTTGCGGAAAAAAAAAGAAAAATGATAATGACAGCCCTAAGGGCTGTCACTAATAACATATTACATGCTTAAAAACTTGTACATTATATACTAAAAACCGTCTCCTGATTTTTCTAACAGCAAGGTACAAATTTTAATGCACCCAATTAGTTTTTACTGACAACCCTAAGGGATGTCACTAACAAAACCCCAAAAAAAATAAAATTACTAAATTTTCAACAGATTCTGTTATCACATGTATATTTTTAATTTAATTAACAGAAATATTACGCCGCTAATTAACGGATTGAGTTCAGATACAAGTTAATTGCATGCTTTCAAACAGAATTTGTGGAATAATACATGTGTGCACATCTTATTGGATCATGAGCCGCACTTTGAATTTAAAAGGTAGCTATAGACTCCTTTGTTCCAAAATAAATTCTCGATCTGCCTATCACAATAATAATTAATACACGACACTTTTCATCTTAATTGCTCGTGGATTACCGACATTATTTATTATTCTGCTACTTAACTTCACCAACTTCAGACGCTTCATTCAATATCGATAAAAAGTGCGTATACGTGTTATGTTATCTGTTAATTCAACTTATCTACTTAGAATGAAGAAATTGACCAATATTTTTACTTTCAACGAGTGAACTGCATGCCTTACATAGATTGATATAGAATTCAGAGGCAGAGTTCGATCGAATCTTGCAAATTGTAACTTTAAACTATATTAATCTTAGTTGTTCGGATCGAAGAGCTTAATAGAGTTATTATTTTAATATCGTTAGTCAGCTCATAATAATAGGATCCCATTCATATAATCAATTATCTTCTGTCGATTTAGTATTATACTATTTAAAAAGATTTTGTTTTGAATTAAAATTCACCCTTAAAAAAAAGCCTTACTCTTAATTTTTTTTGGATAATACATAGTTATTTTTCAATTTTATAGAAAGTATAAACTAACGATGAAAAATAAGTAATTATAAATTAATTAAACTTATACTATATATAACAATATAATGAAATGATTAATTTTTTTGGACCCATATCTTTTAATTTAATAATAATAATAACAAATGTTAATTTGAAAAAATTGATAGATATGATTAATCGATAAGTAATTAAAACAACTGTATTTTAATACATATATATAAAAAAAATTTGTATCAGCCTCGGCTCGTCAATAATTTATCAATCTCAAATTTACATGAATGTTATATATTATATGTGTAAATAATACTCCACATATAAAAACCTTAACGAGTCAAGTTTTAAATGTATGAAAAATAAAAGTTTTATTTTTGATTCAAAAAAGTGTTGAATACTTTTTATTAAATATCAAAAATAAATAATCTAACATTTAAAAAATCAATAGAATTAAATACTTTATTATGTCATTTAGACTATGGGAGTGGAAGGTGTGGGGAATGCCCCTCTTCCACTCATATGAAGACATGTGAAACAATCATTGAAAGGACATTCTCCCCATTCCTTTGGAGTTGAGCATTAAGGAGGGAGATGATCCCTACACAACAATTTTTAGCTATATACAACACTGTATTTATTATACAGTACAATACTACAATACATATAGTGTTGTGTATGATTCCCATAAGGGAATGTCCCCATTTTCTTTATTGATTTTAAAAAATGTTATTAGTTTAGAGGTGGTCAAACAATAATAATAGGTAAAAGGGCAAAGGGACAAGACGTTCGATTTGTAACACGACACGCTTTAAATGGAGTGGAACGCCCCTGGAATCGATGGGTGGCATTCCGGATGAATTTGGGGCGTGAAACAACGTTAATAATTAAACCGATGCAAATCATTGACTGAACTAATTTGGTCTTCACAAATATTTTGTTTTGATTTTATTTCATATGCATGATTAGATATTTATGTACTTTGTATAATTATTATCTCTTGTAAAAGTGTCAACCCATATTATATAATTGAAAACGTGTTTAATGTATATACTTTGATATACATATTCTTGGATTGCACTTAATACATCACAGAGTACAATTTAAACTCTTGAGTGTTGATCCTTCTAATATGTGTAATAACCCATTAATAGAGAGATTGTGGATTATTATTAATAGAGAGATTGTGGATTATTAAATTTATAGTTTCATGATAGACACTTCTCTATTTCTCTCTATATATATATATATATATCTATCTACATTATAAAACAGTAGTTAATCGAGTCTTTTGAAGTACTCCTCAAAACTAAAGCTATGTTTAAACATTGCCACGTAGGATTTATCCTATGTGGCAGCTCCATATTTTTTTTTAACAATATTGTATAAATTTAATACAAAATGTTAAATAAAAATAATATAATAACAAATCAAATCTCATACTCCTATATTTTAAAAGAAAATCCCGTATATGAAAAATACAAAATATTCATAATATCAAATCAAATCTTATACTTCTATATTAATTATAAAAATAAAAAAGAATCACATACATGAAAAAAAGAATATTTATATCTAAATCTACTTTTACTCCAAAGTTTTCCAAACGAAAAAAAAAAATCTAATTTTGAAATAGTTTTGTGCTTGAAATTGCATGGACTTTCAACTATTTGAAATTATAGCTAGATTATATAAAACTTTTATAAAAAATATATAAACTATATCAAAATTTAGAAATCATATGAAAATATTATTATTATTATTAGATTATATATAACAAAACAATTTTGTTGTTCGTGTCTTTCCTTCTCTTGGCCGAACATATAAAATAAAGTAACCAAAATTGGTTTGTATTCTAGCACAAACAAAGTCTATTATATAATGATAATAATTGTTACTTCTATCTACATTATAAAACAGTAGTTAACCGAGACTTCTGAAGCACTCCTCAAAACTAAAGCTATGTTTAAACATTGCCACGTAGGATTTATCCTATATGGCAGCTCCATATTTTTTTTAATAATATTGTATAAATTTAGTACAAAATATTAAATAAAAACAATATAATAACTATCTAAATCTACTTTTACTCCAAAGTTTTCCAAACGAAAAAAAAAAAAATCTAATTTTGGAATAGTTTTGTGCTTGAAATTGCATGGACTTTCAACTATTTGAAATTATAGCTAGATTATATAAAACTTTTGTAAAAAATATATAAACTATATCAAAATTTAGAAATCATATGAAAATATTATTATTATTAGATTATATATAACAAAACAATTTTGTTGTTCGTGTCCTTCCTTTTGCTTGGCCGAACATATAAAATAAAGTAACCGAAATTGGTTTGTATTCTAGCACAAACAAAGTCTATTATATAATGATAATAATTGTTACTTGACTTTTATAAATGAGTTTCTTGGTTGACGGAGGAGATAAAATACTTTATAACTTGATTGTGTTTGAGATTATATTTTTTCCATCACTACATAAGGTATTTCCTTCATTTTTTCAGCACAACTAAAAGCAAAAACTATAATGAATTTCTCTTATTTATCTTATTGGTTTTTTACTTATACGTATTATATTTATGTGAATGTTATATGAATAAATTGTTGTCATGTTTAGTATTTTGTTTTGTACATATAATTACATTTGATGAATAGATAGGCATGCTACATATTTCCACTTTCATTGTTGCTATGTATTATTATTAATACAGTAATATATGTTATAATATTTTTTTAATAACCTATGTAGTAAAGTCCAGATTCAGCGCATGTTGTTTAATCTTTTTGTTGACCGGTTTTGTTGTTAACCATAATATGAAAATACAAGGGCCAACAAATGATATAATTGTATAGATTAACACAAAATACTTTTAATAATTATCAATATCCACATCTAGATTGTGGTTAAAAAAAAATATCCACATCTAGATTATTGTTCACGTAATCTTATATTATAGCTTTGTATTATATATTTTTTACTTAGTAGAAATCTTTGTAACAAAATAATAAAGTAGGCATGAATGCTTACGAACTAGAAAACTATTTATACACATAGTTTAAATGGTTTCGTTGACATTAATGATCGAGTTAATAATTACAAAGTTTGTTATCTTTTATAGGAAATCTTATTTTAAATTTGAATTTACATTTTATAATAATAAGTTAATGTTTTTTTAATATATAACTAACACTAACACATTACCTGCGTAATGCAGCGGTAGTCGTGACGGCGACGATGTGGTGGTGGGAGGGACTGTTAGTGGTAAATGAGGCGTCGAGTGGTGTAGATAACTGATTTAAAAGGTTAATGAAAATATTTTAAAAGATAAAAAATTGATAGTGTAATTAATTATTAATGTTAAGGTGATAGTGTAGGTGAAAATATTTTAAGAGGTGTTAAATGAAATATTCAACACTTTCAAAAATAAAATATTATTCTTTTTATAATGCTAGACTTATGTCCGTGTAACACGGGGGCGGTAAGGGTAGTGATGGCGGAGGTGACGGTGGTGAGGCGATAGTGGACACAATGATGGGGGAGACGATGGTTGTGAATGTAAAAGTAATTGATGTTAAAGGTGGTATTGTAGCTATTTTAAATGTTGGAGAATCGATACTGTAAATTATTTTATTAAGGGTATTATAGGTATATTAGATGGAGATGTTTAAATTAGTTAATAAAGAAGAAGGGTATTTTTGGTTTTTCAAAGGTAAAAAGTTTAAGGAAAAAAAGGCATTGTTTTTTTAAGATAGTATATAGAAGTAGTATAGATATATCGACTTTCCATCATCAACTATTTATAAATGATTAGTTCACACAACACATGTGTATATATATAATCATGTTGGGTCTATATAAATAATTATCTTTCCATTTATTCAAGTTCTATAATTGGCAAAGACATAATTTTAGGTCAATTAATGTATAAAATATGTCAGTAATATGAAATTGAGTTAGAATGAACGAATGAGATTCTAGATGTATGTTTTGGTGGGAGGTCAGTGAGCTTTAAATTATACTAATACTAAAAAATAATACTGAAATATAGAACTTTATACACATTATAGGGTTGCTACGACCACCTTTGGCCTCCGTATAACTCTGTCATCTTTTTTGTTGTATACTAGCACGGTACCCGCTCAATGCGGCGGTGTTTGCAGCGGCGACGGTGTAGTGGTGGGGGACGACTATTGGTGGTGGAGGCGGCGTCAAGTGGTGTATATAATTGATGTGAAAGTAATTTATATAAAGGGTTAGTAGGGATATATTAAAAGATAAAACACTAATAATGTAATTTAATCATTCAGAGTATTTTAGATATTTTCCCATGTAACTTTCAACATGGAGCTATTAATTTTATAAAATAGTTTAGATAATTTATGAGAAATCAATGAGAGATAAAATAGCTCGGAGCAACGTCCGGGTATAACCTAGTATATAATAATAATAAAAATATAGAGAGTATGGAGTTCTAACAAAATTTTGTATCTTTAAAAATGTTAAAGTTTCTAAAAGTTGGATAACAAACCTGTCCGTGGCATCTAGTGATTCTAGTGTTGAGGTTTTAAGTGTGAAAATTTACGTAGTTACGTTACTCACACATATATATATTTGTTTTCATATTTGCTTTTAACCCAATACAAATTAGATTTAGCTATTCTTAAAAATGTTTGGATAATTAAGCTATTTGTTGTAGTAAACATTTTCTTTAGCTTTTGGAATATATAATACTAGACAAATGTCCTCACTATACAACGATTATGGCGGCGGCGGGTGGCGGAAGTGATGGAGGCGACATTTGGGTGGGGGGGCCGTTGTGGTGGTGATGTAAGGAGTTTTTTAGAACAACATAAATTTTATTAGAATAACAAATAGTTAAAACGAAAATTATAAAAAGTTACAATTACAAGAAATAAAGTAACTGAATAAAGACAACAAACATACATACTCAAGAGATACCACGAAAAAACACACTCTAAAATCTTCTTAATAAGTAACTGATGTTAAAAAAAGTATTAGAGTTATTTAATGATTGAATAAATTTATTATATAAATTATTTCAATAAGGATATTATAAGTATAAGGTCGAAAGATTTAAATGAATCAAGTGAGAGAAGTAATTTAGTTAAACCGAGTTGTATTTTTTTTTTTATACAAAGAAGTATTTGCTCTTTTATTGAGAAATATAGATAAAAGAAAAACATTATAATATATGTAAAATTAAGTGTTTGTGATGTAAAAACTTATAAAGTTATAATGATGTAAAATTAAGAAGTACTATATTCGAATCCCTTTCACATCAATTAAAAAATTTATATTGATTTGGTACAAAGTTATTATTGGATAAATGCGTAGCAAATTAATTATAGACTTGTAACCGAAAAATATGTAACTACAAGGTAGCTGAATTTTGAGAGGAATAGTCATTGTCGGAGTACGGAGCCAGAGTATTTTATGTAAGGGGACAAATTTAAAAGTAGTTTATTATATTTATCGGATCCATTTTTTGGGGAATTTTAAAATAAAATATAAAAAAATAGGCCATGACCCGTAAGTAGAAAAAATGGACTCTTGGATTTAGTCAGATTATCAACAATCAGTGTTGAGAAGGCCGAGTTTAGCACAGGTGAGTGCCAATTATGGAAATATATATCTTTTACATGAACATTGGTCTTTACAATTTTGGAATAATGATATACAAATTAGCCTGTACATATATTTTCTACAAGACTATTGAAAGATCCCGACTCGACTTTTAGTAAAAATTTGACCAATTGACTATATTGGACCAACCCAATACTTACAAAAATTTAAGACCAAATAATGTGAAAAACTCAAAATGATCAAATTCAAAATCTAACAAATTGGAACACCTTAAAGTGTTATAATAAACATATCCTATAAGTTTTGGAACTTGAAAACGTCGGATGAAGCTCGGAAAATTTTTGCTCGAAGTCAGAGGAACTGCGGCCGCAAGCACGGTCGGCCGTGCTCTGCGTCCGTGCTCCCATAACTGAACATCATAAAGATAATACTGCAGACGCTAGCCCAGTCACCCGTGCTTGCGTCCGTACTCTTACTGCACAAACTTGGTTTTCTAATTCACAACCATTTGATTTCAAACACTTGAACCATTACAAAACATATCAAATTTCAAACCAAAAACTACAAAATATAAACGTAATAAATCATTAGTTTTATCATTTTGAAACAAAAGAGGTATATGACTTGTGGATGGTCATACGAGTCAAGACACCATTTCATACACCATGAAGTACTTCTTCCTTCTTTTCAATAAACACATTCTTCCAAGACCATTTACAACTTGCAACACTTTCATAATGACATTCATTACCATTTACCACAATTTGACCATTTAAAACTAGACACATCTAGATTATCCAAAATGACTCGTTTACATACAAAATGGGCAAATGGTCAAGAGCCGAGTTCTTGGGACTACTAATCCATACGTGCACCTAACAAAATATTATCCAACCTTCAAATTATACTTCGGAGATCAACAAGCTTAATCACAAAGTCTCTTTCCCGAGTTGCTTGGTTCCCCTAAAAAGGATAAAACATCTAAAAAGTAAGCGATTGCTTAGTAAGTACATCATAACTATATGCATACATATTGTGGCACCATCATATCATTCATATCATTCAAGTCATAATACAACATATATGGATCCATATAAATGTCACTAAATGCATCGAGTCATCACCTGGCACCGTGGACTCTCAACAATCACAATCAATCAATCAATCGAATGTTAACATGATTTAGTATGTGATTACTAAATCATGTTAATCTCACAATACGTCACATATAAGTATAATGTACTTACCTTAGCCACAATAAAATATGATTCAAAAGTCAAGTTTTCTTTCAAGCACCTAATGTAATCATACAAAATTCCATAAGATTCTAGCCAAATTTTCTATACAAACTTAACCTAAACCTACCAAGTCACCCATTGTAGTGTTTGGCTAATTCATCATTTCATCAACTCATTGCATACATAAACTCATCATTTTAACAATTATCATGTTTTCATCACATTACTCATCATAATACAATCATTATTCTCATCTTCCATTTCAATAATAACAATAACAATAAAATCAACACTTTAGCCAAACACCAACAAATAGGATGACAATGGGGATTTAAGACTTTATCAATAACAATATTCAACAATTTATCTACCCAAATTTCTTAGGGTTTCTTTTTCTTGAATTTCATCTAACCAAAATCCCCAAATTTGTTGATGGTATGAACTCAAATTTCTAATAATTGAGACAAACCCTAATTTCAAGAATATAATAATCACTAAATCTTACCTCAATAGATAATTGAATTAAGCTATTGAGCAAATCCCCTTTTCTCATCCTTTCCTCTTAGTCATGACACCACACACCCTCCTCACAATTTGATTTATAATTGATTATGAATCTAAGTGATTTAGGGGAAAGGATTAATTTGATAAATTTGATGATATAAACAATCTCTCAAGATTTCTAGATGGTGATAGAATGAAGAAGAGAAGGAAGTGGAGTATGAGTCAAGAATTTTTTCAATTGCCTGGCACTTTGTGGTGAAGCCACGCCTTATTTAAATTTTTGAGGGTATTATACCTGCTAGCCACTAAGGTTCCAACTAATTTAACCCTATATTCAAAATTAAAAGTCTAGGAAATTATTTTAATGTCAAAACTACAATATAAGTTATTTTTATATACCTTGAAAATTACGGGATGTTACAACTATTGTGATGACTATTATATTAATAATTTGAAAAAAAAATAACATTTTCACATACAAATATACGATATTAATGTATAATACATTACCCAAACAAAGAAGACACTTTCTATATTAACCCTCAAACTTTACCCTTCAAGTAACCTTTAATTTAAGAGGAATCTCCACCCCTTTTCAAACTCTCTTTTTTCGATTCTATTAAATATTAAAACAACTCAAGATTTTAACTCTACCAATAGAGAATTTATCTTAAAACTAATGCTTCCACCATAAGTAACATACTTCTAAAAAAGAAGTTTTTGATAACGACGGTGACATTTGTTGTATTTTCTAATGTATTTATTTCAAATATACCTTTAAAAAATTACATTGTACCAAAATTGGAATGGGGATAATTGCCCCCATTGTAGAACCGTCCCTGTGTGGGACTATATACAATTGAGCATATAGGTTTTTGATAAATAAAACAAGTATTAAAGTAAAACAAATAAAACAATAGGTTTCTATTAAGTGAAAATCATCGTGCATCATGAAAATCATCGTGCATCAATTTAACGATGATCTAAGGGTCAAAATTTTGTTATATTTGTTTTACTTTAACACTTGTTTTATAATACCCAACCTGAGATTATATATATATAATTGTAATTGAAGTAATTGTGATTGAGACACTATATATATATATATGTATGTATTATTTAATATTATTTTTGGGTAAAAGGCCTTTTCGTACTTTGAGCAGATCGATTGAGCATTAAGAAAGAATGCAACGTGTGAAGAGATACAGAAATGGGCGGATGCCGACTATTTACAGAAGCTAGCTGCCTAGCTAGGGAATATACATGTATTTTGATGTATTAAATACTAGCTAATTAACCCGGGTTCAACTCGGGTTTATTAATAAAAGCTTTTTAATATTAAGTTACTTTGATGTCTAAAAACTATGAGATAGTTCAATCATACTCATAATTTCGGAATAATATAACTTATATTTCGAATATATATATATATATAATTAGCTTATTAACTCAGATAATATGCGAATAATTTAAAAACTATTATGATAAAACTATTTAGATGATGAAAAATTAAAATTCCATGTATAAAATATTAGAGTTTTCAAAAGAAAATAAAAGCTTATTTTTTTTTAAAAAAAACACCATAAATAACAAAAAAAAATGGATTAAAACTAAAGAAGGGAACTAGAGAAGTGCTTATAATATCATAATTAAATTAAACAAGAAAAATAAACTTTGAAAAGAATTTTGAGATGACAGTAAGTTGTTTTTATAAAATGATTATGTTATAACAATTGTCTCTTATTTAATATACCCGAGCTAATTTATAATATTAAGACAAAAAGAGATGATGATACTATTATTAAAAATTGATATATAGTTGTCTAAAAAAAAATTAGATAATTACATTTTAATTTACATTGTACTTAGGCATAAAAAGAAGTAAATCATAAATTAATTAGAAATTGATTTAAACTTTAAATAGGATGATGTTATAAATCAAGAAAATAAAAAAAATTGATATAAATTAATGTAAAAATGAAAATTAAACATCATTTAAAAATAATGATGTCATAAGAATCTTATTTTATTTATATAAGAGATAATATATAAGGGTTGAGTATCGTAAAACAAGTATTAAAGTAAACAAATATGACAAGATCTTGACCCTTAGATCATGCACAAAAAAACACGAAACAATTAATACACGGTGATTTTTATGATGTACGGTGATGTTTAGTAAAGAAACTAATTGTTTATTTGTTTTACTTTAATACTTATTTTATTTTACCTATAAAACTTATATAACAAACAAACACGAATACTATCCCTGATTTTTATTAATATATTATTTTAATAATATAAAAAGGAAGGTGGTCTGATTGGGACAACGCATCATATATAGCATATCATGGTGATATGGAGGATCTACATGTACATAAATATATGAATGATTTCATGAAGTTGGGTGAACCGTTGAAGGCTCGTGTGGAACGAGGACGACCATCACGTACCATTCCCGCCGCTAAAGTCCCTATTGCATATTATTATTATTATTATTATTATTATTATTATTATTATTATTATTATTATTATAACGTTCGAACGTATTGAATTTCTACATAGACATTTATAAATGAAATAATACCACGAACAATCTATTTTGCAACGCATTTATTCATTTGTTGATAAGAAATGTAATTCATGATTTTGTATAAGGATTTGGCTGTTTGGTTAATTTACAAGTGTGTAACTCTTTTGTTTTTCTTAAATTAAATCAATGATCCTCTTCAAACTTTTACCTTTTCGATTTATTTTTTTAGTTATGTTAGTATTATTTTCATGGCATCATCAATTTTCCCTTTTTCTTCTTAATACATAACATCACCTTCGAATTTAATACTTCTAGTTCACTAAACATTACGATATCATATTTTATTCATAATATATCCAATCAAAATAAAATAAATAATTTATTTATAAAAAAATAATGAATCATTATGTAAGGTCTAAAATTTGCACAACTTAGATTACAACTAATGTAAATATCAAGTAACAAGAATATTAATATGAACAAGTTTAATCAGATATATTATTGATTATATAATAGTGAAATCTGAAATTTGTTAGAAATTTTTACTAACACAAAAACTCAACAATTGTGCAATGCAAATTACACCAAGTAAAATGTTAAGGCACACACCAACAAGGGAAATTGTTTCACAATGTGTTGCCTTCTATAGTGGTAGAGATAAGGCAATACATTTCATCATATAGGTGATGACATGTAGAGGGTTGTCGATTATTTATTGGAATAGAATTTTGGCATCTGTCCTTTCTTTTTTCTTCTTTGTTTGTTTTTTATTTCTGGTATGAGGAGAAGCTTGAGGTACAGGTTTATTAATTGGATACACATATCACATGAAGTGTCCTATTAATTGGAAACGTATCTCTTTGGGACCGAGTTTCTCTCTTTTTGTTTCCCGCCCATACTTGACTTACAAGATATGGGGTGCGTTATAAGTGATGATTGTTGAGAAACGTGGACAATCATCAGTGCCGAGTCTTCTGAGTGAATCCTTGACTTAACACATTTATCTCTAAATTTTCTTCAATCACCGTACCTGTCTCGTCTCTTTCAACTTTTTTTTTTTACAAATGATCGGCTAAAGTTTTATTGTAATATCTTAATCAAGTTACTAGAAAAGAAAAATGCTAATTGGAAGAAAACTTGACTAAAACATTACTACTCCATCTATATTGAAATAGTAATTGTTTACTTGAAAATAATACTTTTACAAAAATTCAATTATTGTATACTATAATGTCAGGATTACCACATTTTCATTAGTTTTGTAAGGATTCATATAAAAATCATTTTTCTAAAAAGTTAAACTATCCATTTTCAAAGAGACACTTAATTATTAATTGACATAAAAAATGAAAATTGGATAAATGTTCTTAGAAAGATTGAGTATATAGAATGTGTTGAAAATCCGTCACGAACAATGCGCAACACGTCATATATATATATATATATGAGAAAAGTGAGTGTGGGGTTGTCTCATACCTAAGTTGGCTAGAAAATCTCTCACGTATTAATATTTTAATATTAATGAATAAATGATGGACACCTTGATTTTTATGGAATAAAAAATCAAGATGTGAAGGGTTTTTTTACCCAAGTTGGGTGGTGTTGTCCCACACATTCACTTCTCATATATATATATATATATATATTATAAAGAATTTTGAATATGCATCATACCTGTGACTGTGAGTATGGAATAAATTATGGTTAAATCTAGTAACCGATGATCAAAGCTAAATAATAATAAACATTTACCGTTGTACCGCGCGGGTACTTTCTCTCATATGTTTAGTTAGAGTTTTGGATTTCTCTTAAATTTTTACAATCACATTAAAATCAAAACTTGTAAATATAGTGGATGACGGCAAATAGCCTTGTGATTTCGAATCGTAAACTCAATTTTTTGAAGTCTTCATGTTAATAACTTATGATAAGTAATCTAAGTAATAGGAGTTGAAGAGCTGAGAAAGAAATAATCAATCAAATAAGGTTATAATGTGTTTTGTATCCATAAGCCACGATTTAAAGTTTAATTTTAAGTCTAATAAGAAATTTGAATTTATATACAATTAAAAAAGATAATTTAATCAAATAAATAATTAAAAGGACACGTGTTGATCAAGGATTACGCCACTTGTCGTTTCAAGAACATTGCAATCCTGTTTTAGTTTATTGATAGATATATATTGTAACAAACCGAACTTTTTAATTAACGGTTGACTTGAGTTGTTAAGTCAACACTACGTGTCCGTTAAGTCTTTAGGGGATTTAACGCTTAGATGTGTTTGATGTGCTAAACGTGTGAGGCTTGAATGCCTTAATGATTGATGTATTAATGTGTTTAAGGTGTATTTATATGCCTTTAAAGGTGCTTAAAGTGTTTAATGTGTTGTAAGTACTCCCAATAGGAGTTTTGAGCCAAATATGAGCTCTATGGAAGTTCGGGGACTAGTTTTGACATAGGTGGAAACCTAAAAACGGGATTAAGGGTTTTGTATCAACTTATTTGCCCCTAATTGCAAAAAATTAATCCTCTCTTTGAACCCTAAACCACCCCCTAGCCTATATCAATCCTCTATTTGATTTTCAACCGATTTCGGGTCCATTAGGAGCAATTAATCACTTGTATATCGATCCGGTAATCATCTTCAAGGTAAGGATTGTATTCTCCACTGATTTTAGGTCATTCCTAAGTGTTCATCTCATTCATACTGGAACTTGATCGGTTATTTGTGTTTCATTGCTAGAATCGGTGATTTCGGATCGTTCGGTAACCCTTATTTCGATCAATTGAGGTTTAGTGATTTCCTACAGGTATGAACGTGATATTGATGATTTCTTTTGATGATATTATGTATTTCATAAGAGTGTCACATCTGGTCTTGAGGTTTGATTTGGATTCGATTGCGTTTGTGAGTCAATTTAGGTCATTCGGATGTCAAATCGATTGTAAAATGAGTATAATGAATCCATGAATCAATTGATGATTTGATAAATATATATAAGCCTTAATTTGATGTGTATGAACTGTAGAGGTCATGGTGGCTTGACATGGATGTTTGATGGTGGAAATTGTTTGCAAAACAAAGGGTTTATTAGGTCTGAAAATTTAGTCGTATTGCAAAAATCATATCTTCTTTATATGAACGTATTAAAAGATGAATCTTACATTTTTGAAAACTTCTTTGAGTCCCCTACGTTTGTTAAGAACTGAGTTTTCTCTCATTTGGTTGTCTTGTATGCCAAAAGTAGTCTACAAAAACTGAAGTCAAAATATGAAAGTAGTCTACAAAATATGAAGGTAGTCTACAAAAAGAGTCAAGTAGTCTACAGAATGGTATAGTAGTCTACAATAGGTGAAAGTAGTCAACAAAGACTATTATACGACATGTATATAGACTATAGGCCGGTTTAGCTTCATTCATGCTTGTTAATCGGTCCTATGTTTGTAATAGGTAGTCGGGAATACTTGTTTTGCACAATAACCTTAGTTATCGTTTGTGTGCGCTTCTACGAGGTAAGATAACATCTTTTGTTACCTGGTGGTACAACAAAACATGTTTTTCATAAGTAAAACCTTCCAAACGTTTATGTATGATTAAAAGTAAAGTAAATGGGATTATGGGAGGTTGATATGGGATATGATGCTTACCTTTCTATGATGAATGACATGTATATGTAGGTTGCAAAGGCATAAGGTAACTTCCCATATTATGGAATGAAGATATGCATATGAAATGTGAATATGATATGATGCCATGTTATGTTATATGGTCATGATACGATGTTATGCTTAAGCTAAATGATCATGATATAATGTTATGCTTTTGATATGTGAACACATAATGGTGACATGTTTATGATATGATTACATGTGTGGCTTTATCACCTAGTCACTAGTCCTTTGATTAGGATTGCCATGTTCACGTGTACGTTAAGGGCCCTAAAGTAAAGATGATATGTGATTAACTTAGGTGAAAGTGTAGCCTACGTTAATATAAAGTAAAGATAAAAGTGATTAGTTTAGGTGAAAGTGTAGCCTAAACTAATGTAATAAAGAAGTCTCGAGCATATGTAAAGTTGTGTTAAGCTTAACCCGTGCTAGTTGTAAAGTTAGTGCGTACGTGGTCACTTGAGTTGCTCCTTGTGGCATAGTTATGTTTGTTTATTCCGGGTGGAGTAACTAACCACTAATGCGTAAAGGCATAAACGGTTTATTCAGTTGGAAATGACTTTGTCTTTCCTTAACAACGTCGATGGACCCCTTATTGGTTACCCATCATGTCGGGTGTGAGAACTCCCTGTATGGTCTATGACCGCCTACACACAACCCCACATCCCTAAGTATGTGTGGCTTATGTCACATAGCCTACGTCTAGGCAAAAGAAAAGTAAAGATATAAAGAAAGTAAAGAAAGATGAAAAGTAAAGCTTTATGATGATAGTCACACTTAGGATTATGATGTTTCTAATGTGTTATGCTATATGACGCTTACGATGTTTATGATGTTTCTTATGTTTATGATGTTTATGATGCTCATGTGATATTAACATATAATGATGATATGATTTTGTTAATATATCTAATCGGCAAATATTTTCAAATATGTTATTCTTACTTAGCTAATTTATTAGCTAACACTTGCTCTTTGAAAATGTTGTGCCATCAGATTAGATGAGTTTGGAGCTAAAGAAAGGATAACTTAGTGAGCATGGGTAGAGACATTAAAGACGATAGTATTTATGTTCTTGATGCTTAAGTTACCCTTAGCCTTTTGTTTGGCTACTTCATTTACGATATTATGATTAAAGACTATGTAATAATGCTTGACGTTAATGTTGGTGCCAAACATGGATTTTCTTTTATTATTTCGATGATGCATATAGTAACACCAAATGTTTTCAAATGTTTCATCCGATTACGGATGGACAGCTTTGTATGAGATCCTTTTCCGCTATTATTAAATGCCGTTAGATAAAAGTTTTTTAAAATCCAGGTTTTTTAACGACGGGTGTTACAAGTTGGTATCAGAGCAATGGTTTAAGTGAACCAAAATTCGACCAAGACCTTAGGATTTTGGACTTAAACCACATGAGAAATGATAGACTTAAGTATCTATGCTTTAGCTTTATGATGAAATACTTTTAGGACGGGTTGGGATGAGTGAGAGTGTAGATTAAGGCTTATGTTATGTTTTATGCTTAATCTATATTCATGTAATTAGCCTTATTCCTCTACCTATGTAGGAAGGTTGCTTTTTTTTTTACCTAAATGGTAGGAAATGCCTTGCAACCTTTGCATGGTAGGAAATGCCTTGCAACCTTTGCATGGTATGAGGATGCAAAGGTTGAAGGGTCTTTTCTACCATTTAATTAGGTAAAAAAAAAATAGAAGCAGAGTTCCTACTTAAGTATAGGTAAGGTATGCCTACATCTTAATCACTCTCATATACCTTAGAGGTATTGAGACTTAAAACCCGCTGAAGAAGCTAGGTTTTGAATGTATTTTACTTTTATATAGAGAGAGATCGATTGAGGGGGTAAACTTGTGAAATTATCTAGAAGTGTGTTTGTTAATACAAAAATTATTTAATTATATATGATAACAAAGACTAGTTCCATTATCATTTTCCTTTGATTCATAAATAATACTGTATATATATATATATTTCAAAGTTAATTAGTCTTTTGTAATATAGAGCTTTTCATACAGTATTTCTTATCTTTAATCAATAATTAACTAAAGTTGTGCTTCTCATTGTGTTGAATAATCGGTCTGATCAGTAAGTAGAATATATTGCTTACATCTTATTCTGTTAATATAATATAGTGCTTCAGTCATATTTGTTGAAAAAGATCAGTTGATCTTAATATTCCAGGTGGACTACGAGTAGAATGAAACTATTCTTCGAGTACATATCATATTAACTTATTAAGCTATCAACATCCACAAAAGTTTGGCCATTTAGAGAAATACATACATACACACGTATATGGATTCAACATCAACAATATTCAATCTTGTCACAAGTAATGTTTAAGGAAAGTAATTAAGATGTAAACAACCATACAGAGTTACAAACTGCTTCTAAATATGGATTCAACAAAAGATGGTAATTTATCCATAAATTAATAACATCAAGGAATGAGCTGTTATAAACGTATAAAAATAATTATACATTTTTATATCAAAATAAGTTTAACCTTAAATTTTAAATAGTTAAGTGTATAACTATTTTACTCAGCCCAAAGGATTGTATCTAGCAAGATACAAAGTTTAATTAAAATAATAATCATTGAATTATTTTTGCAAAGTATGTTTATAAATGCAAAAGTCTTGTGCATGAGAAAATGAGCGACGAAAAAGGGTGGCTCCGAACATGTACATCACATCCAAAAGTTATATAATATTTAACCAATCGGCCATCGCATATATATCTTATTTAGTTATGTTTAATTATATGTTTGAGAGTAACTAAATACCCACAAACGATCATAATCCTGACAAAATAAAACATATATGTACACTACATATTTGAACTTGGATTGAACATTTGCCAAAAGAAAGGTACGCTGCATATTTGAACTTGGAGATCGAAAATATAATTGTTTCATATTTATGAGATTAAAGATGATCGATCACTTTAAATCATCATACCGCAGCGGGGAGGGGGCCGGGATCTTAGGAAATTCTCTGTCTACAATAGTTTGCAGATCGAATTTGAATTAAGGGAAAAATCGAAGTAACTACAAAAGATAATGTGTTGGCAGAAAGAGACTGAATGTATCGGATTAATAATCTTCAAAAATTGAAATGAGAACCATTCTATACTGCCTTACAAAAAAGAAAAAGAAATAAGAGAACCTTTCAACTTCCATAAGTTACTCTTTTGACACGGATATGACTCTTAATTACCATCGTAGAATATATAAGTAACAATCAGCCAACATGCGTTTGGCTTCATGTTGACAAAGGTATAGGTTAGTTTGGAAAAAATCGTAGGTGTCGTACATTTAGGAATTTTTTTTTGAATTATAGACAGTATAAAGAATAAAAGTCTTTAAAATTAAGTGAATGCAATTATAATCTCAATGACAGTTTTTCCTTTCTTTGACAAAAGATGAAGATGATGTGAGAGGTAACACTCTCAATGAAACACAAACACATATATTAACAGCCTTACTTTCATGTCTCACCCTCTCCAGCATTCTTAATTGGTTATATATTCATATTTCACACGCTTTCTCATACATTTATTCTTAATTAATTTAACAAAAGGTTCCATTGATCAATTTATAGAACTTGTAATTAATCTATGCATTATTGTAGAAACATACCGTATTGTTAAAAATGTGAAACAGTTTTTGTTTCCAAACGTTTTTTTTTTTTTTTAACAATTATGCATGTTGCCTAGGAAAAAATGATTTTTCCTAAACAACCGGGTTGACCTTAATTTGCTTATAGGTCTCAGCATCATATATATTGTTCTTCTTATATGGTGCAAATAATAATAGACAGTATTTCAACTCCACTAATTAAAAAGGGTTGGAGGCCACTTCTCCTGCCCCAATATAATTCAACATTATCAAGAGCCAATGATCAAGTTGTGAGGGTGACGTTCATATTTTTAAAGCTAATCTGTAATATGAACTCTAAAACTTTTAGAGATAGCTACTTGCATTAAATCTTGAGGTTTAATTTGTTTATACTATTTTCAGCTTACTCTTTAGTCTCTATTTTTAGTGTGTTTTCATACTCATTTCTTAGTAACCGGATATCGTAATCACATATCTTTATATACTATTCCACTGTAATCACCAGGACCCACATATTGTAGTATTTGTTACAAGAAAAGATCCATATAGTATGAGATTGTTTATTGTTGACAGTTGACATTGGCTAGAAATACAAGGAAAGTAGGTGTTATTGGTCTTGACTACTTCCTGATTCCCTTGGTTAAGTTGTGATAAGGCTACATATATTATACCGACTACGTACCACTAGATTTTTTTTCTTCTTAAACTGATGATGCTTGCATTGTATTATAAAAAATCAAGTTAAAAATTCGAAAGAATGTATTATAACTATAAATATTCAAAGTAGAATTTGCATTCTTTGTGTCTAATTTGTACACATTTTCAAATAGTTGACTTTTCAACTAGAATATTCGAGATATATAGTCGATCCAAGAGAGATCAAAAGGCTATAACTTGAATCATGTGTAATAATTGAGGTAGCAATGTATATAGGCCTACATTACCATTTAGTCCTGCTAAATATTTGTTGAAAAGTTTTGTGCAGCATGCATGCTCCCCTTTGCTAGTTTAGATTCACATGTACTTGTCATATACATTCCATGTTTCTTCCGTGTTCTTTTGACTTGATTCATATTGTCTTCATCCACTGGATCAGGGTCAAGATAACAAAATGAAACAACGCAACACGACATGGCGTACATGATCTCTAAGGCTTTTGATTCTGGCATGATTCTCTAGTAAATATGATATATAAATTGGATTACATAATCATGAGCATAAAAGTTCAATTTTGGGGACAAAAACTGCACGAATGAAGTTTCTTAAAAGTCTTATATATAGCTTCCTCATTTTTCACACTCTATGTTTAGAGACGATTCAAAATCTCGACCTAAAAGTTGTTTGTATGTATATATATATATAATGGCTAACACATGAGCATTTTGCTCTTTCAAGTAACATATCTATACTCCTCTATAAAGCATATTGCTTTTTTTATTTTTGGAAATTAAGCATTTTTTCAGTATTCCCATAATACCCTTACACCCTTACCTTCTTTCTAATCATTACACGATCTCCTCGACCTTCTATCACCCTCTGCCGCCACCCTCCTTCTCCACCACCGCCCTTGATCTCCACCACCGCCTCCCTTTTATATTGTCCTCGTCTTCTAGCCGCTGCAACGCGCGGGCACTATGCTCGTATATATATATACTAGCTAGCTGGTCGATCTTAATATTTAAGTCAATGTCGGATTATTATTCGTTGATTATTTCCTTATACAAACAAGCTAATTGATTAGGTTGGGCACGTCCAGTATCAATTCTAGCTAGCTCAAGCCAATTTTGAACAAAAGTCTAATTGGATCGATCAGTAGAATAATATTGGACTTGCATCTTCCATATATAGGTCATTCCATTATATCAAGGCTAACAAACCAGCGAGCCCAAGCTAGTTAAAAAGAAATACTTGATAAGGTTTATAACTTTTAAAATAAGTTTATTTAAAAATCTTAATAATTATTAGCCGTAAAAGTTAAATAACTAAAAAAATCTAGCCAGATTCAAACCAAGAACAAATAGTTATTCGAATATAAACTCCGAGACAATTAAAAAAAACTTACTCAAACTCTATCAAATCAATCTCAAGCACAGTACGTAACTACAATAATAAACACAAATTCGAAAATCTTACTACTTAAGTCAGACTCGACTTATATGCCTCACTTCACTAAGTATGAACGATGGAAGTAGACATCATAAAAGTCCAAAAACTTAATAAAGAAAAGTTAAGTGTGTATTTTACAAAGTACAACAAATATAGGGGTCTGATAGTTTGCAAGTATCAGACAAAAGTTCACAGAGGGCGTTGACTTTATTATTCAGGGGATTGACATTCAATGGAACCGGCGGTGGTGAAACTGAAGCCGATCGAAGCAACACCGGAAACCTTCAAAGATTTCGGTCAAGTCATCCAGGCGTCGCCGGACGGTGAAGCTTTCGGCCCTCACGATGCTCAACTCGATCTATCTCAAGGCATTCCTAGGTGCCCCATTTCACTATTTCAATTTTGTTAATCGGCAGTTTTGCTATTTTATGTATAAAATTTTCGATAATTTGCCACGTCATCATATATATTAACTATCATAAAACTTTCGTTACTAGTTGTTAATTAACTATTTTTATGTTTATTTATCGCATTATTATATTACTGGTTCTTGACAAATTTGATATATATTTCTTGTTTATTTATTCGTTGTACATTTAACTGGTAGAAAGTAAGGATAATTATTATTATCGTGATTCCTTTTTCAATACTTTTGTTACTAGATTTTATATCATGAACCTTCAAGATCAGGCCCTCAAGTTTTCGAGTATAACACACCATGCAAATGTGACCCAATGCCTTGGTTCAATTGGCGGTGAATCTTGGTATCTTGGAGTTTCAAAGCCCTCTATAGTGGAAGAAATGGATGAAAATGTGGTGCAAGCACGCAGCGGTCACTTGTTTGTGCCTCCTGCTGTCGACAGTGTTCAGGTCTTTAAAATCACAGGCCCGAAATCTTTGAAGCTGATTCGAGGGACTTGGCATGCCGGCCCATTGTTTAAGCCGAAGACAATGCATTTCTACAATCTTGAGCTTAGCAATACCAATGTAAGTACTTCACTTGTACTCAAAACACTAGAATTTCAAGGTGCCATTGGGGTGGTTGTTTGATCCTAATTTGTGCTTTTATTTTTTGTACAGGTAGTGGATCACACAACCCATAATTTCAAAAAGGGAAACGCAACTATGTTTATAATAGATGACTAGGCTGATTAGTGATTTTACAGATGCTTCTAACTATGTTTGTTGCTTATGATGTAATTGAGAACTTGCTCTTGTATTTCAACTCGTGTTTTGCTTATGTTGTTTTCATTCAAGAATCACACCAAAATCTTAGTAAGTTGTTGAAGAAAACAAACATTTCGACACAATAAGATTAGCAAATATCATTCAGAGACCTCCCCAAACCGCAGTCCTGATCTGAGCAGAACTCTATTTACGCGTACTTATCATCCTAGACTGCACCAATATCATCAATGCCCAATGAGAACATATGGATTGGAAAAACATTTTATCTTGTGTAGAATACCAGAACAACCTTCTTCAGAGCTGTCACCATCTTTGATCAATACCAGTTAGCCAGTGGTGGTGTTGGTGGTGGTGAAACTGAAGGCAATAGAAGCAAAAGTTCAGTGGCTGTTTTTCCAATCGCTACAAATATCAGGCTCCATTGTAACTTATTAGAACATTCTGAAATATCATCCATATGTAGTTGTGTGTGTATGGATTTTGATAGGGGCAATTAAAGCTGTGAAGCGGAAGGCAATAAGAGCAGCACCCAGACGCTTCAAAGAGTTGGGACATGTGGCTCGGGTTTCACCAGACGGTGAAGAATTCGGGCCTCATGATGCTCACCTCTCCCTCTCCCAAGACACTCCTAACTTTTCTCTCTTCTCTTTTCTAAATAGTTTGAAACTTGGATTACCTGTTACCATTGGTAGGGTGGTGTTCAAGATGGACAGGGCCGTCCCGTGGATCTCATAGTCCCAAACCATCAATTATAGCCTCGTTGGGTATACAAACAAGTGACTTGGCATGCTGGATGGTTATTCAAGCCAGGGAACACAATGGATTATTGAAACCTTGAACAGAGTAATATGAATGTTAAGTATAATTGATCGGAACTTCACTAGCATTTCTTGTTTTGTAGAATTATAGTAGCAATGCTAGATGAAAATTAGACATGCTTAGTTGAGGTATATATTGGGGCCAATTAACATGGGTGCTCTTTGGTTCAGATTACCATCTCTGTTTTTGGCTAAATTACTCTCAAAAGTATTCTAGAAATACACTAATTTACAAATACGATATTTTTACCTTATAGCTCCAAACTGGCATACTTCAGTATTTTTTTTTGCCATTATATATTATAGTTGAAAGCAGGAAGCTTGCAACTGTTAAAAGCCAAGTTTGATATATTCATAAGGTTCTTGTGTTTTATTTTATTTCATTAATCACAAACCTGCAGTCTGCGGCCTTGATTGTCTAGTTCACTGATATTCTATCTGTTTCATTTTCAAGCTACATATTTGCAATTGTCATCTATTTGCTGATTTTAATTCATGTGTATTTGTTTGCGCAGGTGGTTGATCATATAACTCTGATTTCAAGAAGGAAAACTCAACGGTGTTTGTTATAGATGAGTAGTTATATAGTGGTAATATAAAAGTGATTGTCATCTATCTTCAAGCTTCTTGTAAGTCGTCTACAGACATGCAAAAAGCTAGGCTTTTGCCAAAGATCCTGCAGTTATATGATGCATATGAGAGCCTCTTATTACACCATCTTGTTTTCTAATTATAAGAAACCTGCCTGCGGTTCCTATCATGTTCTGCAATCATGTAGGTTATCGGATTTAATAAGCAATGTAGGAAGCCTTAAAAAAAATTGATAGGATTCTATTCCACCGGTGATACTATTTCCTGTTGGTGGTGTTTTGTGTTTGCCTATTCTCTGAAGTGCAACACTACTTTCTAGTTTCTTGATGCTTTAGATTCCGATAGGCTTTGATTTTGACCACCATCACAATCGCCCGATATAAGCCATATATAAGAGCCTGAGCAGATTCCATATTCTTCTGAATCTCTGCTTCACCCATTAACAATGATTCACCAGTTATGTTTGTAAAGAAATAAGCTGCTTTTTCGACTAGTATAGCGTTGAATGTACAACAACTTTGAATACAATTGACGAGCGTTTGCTTTTATATAAGAACCGGAAATACCTCATCAGCCCCAGGATGACTTTCGTTTGCATCAACCGAAGCATTTGAATAGCAAGTTACTGATGACCTTACAGCAACTAAAGATACACATAAGTTTGTCTCGTAGTACCTATAACTAGAATCCTTTAACTACTAATCACATTAGAACAATAAAAGGAAAAAAGGAAGAGCCTAGTAATCAATCTATGGATACGAATTCGCTACACAGCCAAAACATAAATTGCGTATATAATCCCCGGTAGGTACCCCAATATCGTCAGCAACAGGCATATCCAAAACTCTATCTGTATCCATGATTACCAAATAGACGCCAGCTCCTGAATCCACTCAGAAGATCATGGTTTCTGTTTGGGAGATCAAATCAGCTGATCGAAAGATCAAAGCCTACCGAGATTCTTTTTCTCTCTCTCAGACTCCATTTAGGAATTTCATGATGATGCACTTAAGCAAAAATAATCTACCACTACCGCAAAAGTGGTTGATAAAGAAACCATCCTGTGAATTACTGATGAGGTCAAGAGTTTGATGATAGGAGATTTGAAGAGAAGATGTAAATATCAAGAAGAAGAAATATCTCGGGCCTGACATGCAAATCAAATGCTTCAACAACCTTTGAAGTCTTCAAGATAACTTTAGAATGAAGAGACGAGAAAATTGATGCATGTGGGATCACTAGCTTTTGGAGTTGAGGGTCAAGTTAAGGAGAAAACTTGAATGATTTTCATCTCTAATAGACATTGTCAAGGAAACTAAAGATAATGAAAAAGGATCAAATAAGACTACTCGAAGAGGCAAAGGTTTATTAAAACATGCTACTGACATGAATGACATGAGTCGCGTATTCAATAAAAAAAAATCGATAAACAAGTTAAACAACATGAAAATCTTAAGACCAGGTTCAATGAAGAAGCAAAAACATTAAAATTTTCTGTAACAAAATACTAGAGCTGAAAGAGAACACCAAAGTATTTTGTAAGTATAAGCCATTGAATTCGAAAGGAATTAATGAAGCAGCTTCAATGGCATTCAACTTTGAAACTTATAATGGTGGCAAACTGAGAGTAGTATCAAATAAGAGTGATTTCGAAGTTTAATTAATTCATTACTCCAAAAGCTAATCAAGTTGTTGTTTTTAAGAACACATTCTCATTTACAAACAATGTATATGCATACATTGTATCCATCAAGAATCGAGGTTGTAAATGTGAAATGTGTTGCAAATGCAAAATGTGTTCTCTAAAAGTTCTTAGATGGATACAATGTATGCATACTATGTTTGTAATGAGGATGTGTCTTAAAAAACATCGGCTAGATTTGCTTTTGGACTAAAGACTGAATCAAACCTCTTATCATCATACTCTTGACCTCATCAGTAACGAGCGGGATAGTTTCTTTATCAACCTCATTTGCAGTAGTGTGGAGATTATTTTTGCTTAACCTCTTCATCACGAGATTTCTTAGATCGATTGGAGTGTGGAGAGAGAGAATAAGAATCTCAGTGGCGACTAATTTGATCTTCGGAGCAGCTGATTTTATCTTTCGAACAGAAAACTTGATCTTCTGAGAGGACTCATGGAGCTGGCGTCATGGGGTCTATTGAGTGAGTATGTGACCCGCATTCTTCAAGCAAGGCGTTTGTAGTACGACATAGCAGGACAAGAAAATCTGAAGGAGAGTCATCGCCGCCGCGAGAGATGGATTCGCCGCAGGTGGAGCCGCCTAGAAAATATAATGTTGAATGATGAAAATTTCATGTAGACAAATGTTGAAAATTCAAATAAGATGCTTGACATCCAAAGACTCATGGAGCTGGTATCATGGGGTCTATTGGGTGAGTATGTAACCCGTATTCTTCAAGCAAGGCGTCAGGCGTGTATAGTACGCCATAGCAGGACGATAAAATCTGAAGGAGAGTCGCCGCCGCCGCTAGAGATGGATTCGCCGGAGGTGGAGCCGCCTAGAGAATATAATGTTGAATGATGAAAATTTCATGTAGACAAATGTTGAAAATTCAAATAAGATGCTTGTGACATATTATAAACGTACCCAAACCTATTAAATGACAATATTTAAATGCAAATACACATACAGGTCATGAAGTCAAACGTCGAAGTTCTCATCTTCTTGAATACTTAGAATCAAAAAAACCGATAGCCCAATATCTCGACGGTATATGGGGAGGTTAATAGACTTTACATCAACCTAAATAGAGAGGTTGTTTCTATTTCTACCTAAATGTTAGATATGACCCTCATAACTTCACATGAGATGAGGATCGAACTCATGACCTCTGTCTTCAGAGACCAGTATGTTACCATTGATCTAAAACATGTTGTTTTAAATACTTAGAATCAAGTTTTTTTATAATGAAGCTGTTTGTGACTGTTCAAAGTCCTTGCCTTCCTCTCCATTCCACACAAAACTTTAATTAATAGGTACTTATTACTTAAAGTCTTAAATCCCTGTCATTGTATGACAATCACTTGATAACAACTCATTTTTATGTCAAACCATTGTCATACACCGAAGTAGAATATATATATATATATATATATATTTCAGGAAATTGAAAACATCCTTCACACTAGCAGATCTTGAGGGTAGTCAAGAGGGGAAAGAAAGTCACGGGAAGGGGTCAAGAGTCGCGAAGAACCAAAATAATATTAAGAAAAATCTCTTTTACCCAAAACACGAATAAATAGCACTACTGAGCTAGAAGAAAGGGGGGGGGGGGGGGGGGGTTCCCTAGTAAGATCCTTAGAAAAAAAAAAAAAAAGGTCATTTATTCACACTTATTTATAAGAATTTTGAAAAAAGTTAAAAGGTATTCATATTTAAAAGAGGTGAAGAAATTTAAAAAATTATAACTTTTTCACACTTATACATGTGAGGAAAAAAAGTTCACACTTAGAAGTGTAAGGATTTATTTGTAACACCAAATTTTTCACACAAGAAAGATGTAAAAAAAAATAAGTGTTACAATTTGACTTTCACACTTTTAAGTGTGAATATGTTTGACATTTGTTCACACTTTTAGATGTGAATTTTTTCTTTCCATACATATAAGTGTGAAAAAATTATAATTTTTCAATTTTTTTTTTTACAATTTTATATGTGTATAATTTTTAAACATTTATAAGTCAAGAGGGGAAAGAAAGTCACGGGAAGGGGTCAAGAGTTACGAAGAACCAAAATAATATTAAGAAAAATCTCTTTTACCCAAAACACGAATAAATAGCACTACTGAGCTAGAAGAAGGGGGGGGGGGGGGGGTTTTCCCTAGTAAGATCCTTAAAAAAAAAAAAAAAAACGTCATTTATTCACACTTATTTATAAGAATTTTGAAAAAAGTTAAAAGGTATTCATATTTAAAAGAGGTGAAGAAATTTAAAAAATTATAACTTTTTCACACTTATACATGTGAGGAAAAAAAGTTCACACTTAGAAGTGTAAGGATTTATTTGTAACACCAAATTTTTTCATACAAGAAAGATGTAAAAAAAATAAGTGTTACAATTTGACTTTCACACTTTTAAGTGTGAATATGTTTGACATTTGTTCACACTTTTAGATGTGAATTTTTTCTTTCCATACATATAAGTGTGAAAAAATTATAATTTTTCAAATTTTTTTTTACAATTTTATATGTGTATAATTTTTAAACATTTATAAGTGTGACTATATTACACAAGACATGACATTTTTATCAGGTAAAAACAAAATAAAAGTTGAAATTAGAGGATACCACTTTTAGTGTTGAGGGTGTAACTTTCAAAAACCAGCACCTACGAGCACCATGTTTATAATTCTAGAACACAATCACAATGACACCAGCTTTGTAGACAACATGTACATTCCATAACATACATAATTTCAATTCCCTCTAACCTAACACGGCATAAGTTCTGTTCAGATAATTCCTCTATTTTGTTTCCCTCATTCACATGAATATAAAATGTCATCAAGTTATAAACTTAAAAGTTAAAATGAAAAGAAAGGAAAAGTTCGAGAACCATAACCTCTTAATAGTCTGATATTCTGATCTCTCCTTGAACAAAATATAAACCGATAAAAATATAAATATTATTGGCAAAAGGTGGAGCTAACACACCTTTCAATCCCAGCAAGATATAGGAAATACATTTCTAAACGACAATAAATACATTTTGAATGCTTAGTAAAATACATCTAAAAAATGAAAAATCACAAACTGTAAGAAACAAAGACTATACTTCTAAAGACTTACTCAGGGTGTGTTTTTCTTTGAGTACTACTTTTTTTTCTGAATTGTGTTGATGGTTGTGTTTATTTGAAGAGCCATGCTAGAATGACAAACAAATTACAAACTAATTGTTACAAACATATGTGGCATGTGAGGTGGTTCAATCAAATAAAAGATAGAAAGAAGAGAGAGAACACATAAAGATAGTTTAATTGGTGGAAGTTAAGTTTATAAAAGTTTGTTTGTAAAAGGTTTGTAAATCTAGAATTACTCTTATTTGAATATGAAAGAAAGAAAATGAAAGAGTAAAAAATGATAAAGTCTCCAGACTCACCTCTATCATTCCTTATAAATAATGGCATGTTCAGTTTTTATCCTTCAAGTTTAAGTATTAACCCAACAAACCTTTTCTAATATGAACTCTCGATAGTTTTGTCACGAAAGTTTTCAAAATAAGCATCAAATTCTATATATTGATAACCTTGAGTCATATAGCTAAGTGTATTCAAGCTAAGTGTATTCAATTCATTCACCTACTACATATTGATGACACTAATTCATCTACGTTAATTGAATTCATTCACTTACAAATTAAAACAAACTGATCTACCAACTTTTAGTAGTTTTGTCAAGTAAGTTTTGAAACACAAATTAAAGTGTTTAGTATCCCGGAGTGTAACTAACTTTGCAATTTTTTTTATTGTGTGTATGTATCAAAAATTTTGAACATTTTATGTAAGTATCTCGCTAAATTAAAACTTAATGTAAAATTTTTACATTTACCAATCAAAAACTTTTACGTGAGCAGCTCATATAGTTGTCACATATACATTTTTACATTATGCGTTCAATTTAGCGATATATTTACGTAAAATGTTCAAAAATTTTTATGCATAGCAACAATAGAAAAAGTTACAAAATTACTTACATTCTAAGATACTTAACCCAAAATTAAAATTCTACATGACATTAGTTCATATGCTTTTTACTTGTATAGTTGTATTATTACAGTTATATAGGATGTCAATAAAAGTAGCTCGTTTGATAAAGGCTTTACATCTTGGGCCTCTTCTTATACATTCTACTTCTTCCTCACTTTTTACCCACTTCTTTCACTATTCATCAGCTTTGTCTCTCCTAAAATTACCCCAAGAACACCTCCCTCCTTATACTACCATTTTTTCTCCACTTCTTCCACCATTCATTTATTAATTTATTATTTCATTTTCTTTTACAAAATTAAATAAAAACACATTCAATTTTTTAAAACAAACACATTTTTATTCTGAAACAAAAAACAATACATGAAAATTAAACATTACATCCTAAAAACACATATTAAACCTAATAATTAAAACACATTTAATCGGAAAACACAAACTACATTTACATATCCTTAAAATATGGCCTGTACTTATCAATGAGGCTTTTGTGCGTACTCCGGATTTGCTCCAACTCGTCTTTGTCTATGCCGGTCAGAATTGGCTGTTGCAGAAGCTTAAACGCCGCCCTGACCTGCTTTCGGAAGCGATCATCCTGTCTCATCTTCCGCTCCTCCTCTATTCTTCTCCTATCCTCCTCGATTTTTAACATCTGCTCTTGTTGCATCAACAGCATTTGATCAAGCTTGCCTAACGCCTGTTCTGACCCACTCGAACCACCATGGCTAGAAGTCACATCTGAGCCACTAAACATTTTTCGGCTAACATTACGACCCAGTGGTCTTCTAATTGGGTCGTCTCCAAAAAACTGGTTCAAAGCCACATCCGGTTCCACACTCGGACCAGCCCCAACGTATCCCTCATCCTCTTCCAAATCAACAAAATCAGTTGCAGTTCGTTTCGCAATACTATGGTCTTGCGAAAATGCAGGACAATCTTTTAGCACATTGTAACACTCCTCATATGGATATCAGGTTTGCCCATGGGCCTGTTCATAGATTTCATGAGCAGCCTTATACATTTGTCTGTCATCTGCCCCGCTCTGTCATCCTTGATCTTGCAATCTCTTTAAGATTGCTCCAAACTGCTTGGCTTATAGTTGACTTTTGTTGCGCTCTCCCGCTGGGCGGTTACGGTTGAACCCCTCGATCACTTTGCCCCAAAACATTGACTCGTCTTGGCTTATCCCCACTCTCGAGTCTTGTGAAGCATGTGTCCACGCCTGCGCCAACAAAACCGCCTCCTGAATTGACCACTTCGCCTTATCCGCTACAACAATAACCCCTTTTTTCGTCAACCGTTTAGGCGGGGCAGGAACTTTTTCCACGACTTCCTCGACAGAGGCGACACTAGTTCGTGCCGGTTGAGAATAAGTCCCACCTACAGGCCTCTGGAATTGAGGAAATTGTGAATTCGTAGCAGCATATTGATTAAATTGTTGCATTAACATGAAACTGTTCGTTCAACAATGGCGATTGCAACAACTGCGTATATGGTTGGTTTATAGCACCCGAGCTACTAGATGTCCCCATCATATTAGACGACGACATGGATGGGAGAGATCCCACCAGCAACGCGTCAAATTCATCGATAGTGTTTTGGTATTGGTATTGGTTTGGGTTTTGATTTAGATTTTGGTTTGTGTTTTGGTTACTTCTTTTAGGCATGGTGGCTGAATTGGTTTTGCTTTTGCTAATATGAAATGTAGAGAGATATATGTGAGTATGAAATGGTGAAGAATGTGAATAAGTGTGAAGATGGTGGTGGTTTAAATAGAAAAAAAAATAAGAAAAAAAGGGGGGAGCAGGCCATATAGATTCAAAAACCAACGGCTACTTCTTAATATTTTTGTTTCTTTTTTGTTAGTTAAGTACACACGGACCCCACCTCAAGCCAACGAACGCGCGTCTGAAAATAGAATAAACGGCCAGAACGCGCTTGAAGACGCAGCCGTGCTTATAGCGGTGCTCCCCGGCCGCGCGTCGGACGCCGGGAACGGCGCCTATAAGGACGGGCCTTAGTAGTTAGTATAAAGGTCTTAATTTCAAACCTAAACATGAAGTAGTTGTAGTAGAAGTATATTAGGCTTCGGTGTTAAAAAATGCAACAATTAACCAACATCTATCTCTTAACAAATCTAATTTTTAGTGAGTTGTCGGACATACTCTCTCCACAGAAATTGAAATTGTGATTTGTATCCCCATGACACAGATCTAGTTATCATTGAGTTACCAAACATGCTCAGATTCACGAAAATTCTGATGTGTATCCTAACGACACAATTTATGACCTCTCGTTATACATATCGTATTGATCTTGTGGAAGGAAGATCATTGGCATGTTATACTTTTATTTTGTTCGGATTATGTTCAATAAGTCCGAAAGCTATACGTTAGTTGGAAAGCTACTTTGCAACGGAATTCATGTCTAGGCCTGATGACATGTATTGCAAGATTCGGTCTCCATGTACCGATCCAAAAGTCTACAATTTCTAGCGAATTAATTTTTCATAACGGTGTGGCGATGATTAGAGGTGATCTATCACTGCATATTACTGTATATATATATATTAGAATTAGAACATATCTAAACACTCAAAAACAAATATCATCATCGTATAAGAAAACTGAATCCTTTAACTACTAATCACACATTAGAACAATAAAAGTAAAAAGAGAAAAACCTAGTAATTAATTAATGAATACGAATTCGCTACACAACCAAAACATAAATTGCGTATATAATTCCCGGTAGGTACCCCAATATCGTCAGCAATAAGCATATCCAAAACTCTATCTGCATCCAATATATCAAATCATCGATAATTAATGACCTATTCAAACTACCATATCATATATTTTTTCCTCTACATCATTAATAAAACAGATACTACTAACTATATATATATATATATATAATTTAACAATCATGATTAACTCGCAATAAAATGTTACTCGTATATGATAGCGTGTAAAATAAACAAGATATCGAGACAGATCAATTTCTGATAGGATCCATAATGAGGGTTGTCTCGTTTATCCATATAGAATATTAAGAATGGGAATTAAACAAAAAGAAAATATGTATATAGAAGGATACTTACACCACAACCATATCGAAGAAAAACGCCGACAGGAGGCAGGATGATTGCAAGTATAATCTCAACAAATGTTTCAGCCCCCATATTATTATTATTATTATTATTTTTCCGTGATTGATCTTGTTCTTTTGAATTATAATGGTTAACAGATAGAGAGAAAAATAAATGTTCGGTTTTGTGTTTGTGTCGATCTAACTGATTATTTTTAATTCGAAACATCAACCAAGTGTTTGTTTCAACGAAAACTATGCTATGAATACGTGTCACCTATTCTTGCTATCAGGCTGCCACCTAGGTGTCATTGGACTTACACGTGGACAATCGGATATAAAAGAAAAAAACTAATATCATCTTCAACTTATGTCGCGTTTGATTTACAGAATTATCGAATTTGATGGAATCGGAATTGAATTCCATTTCTTTGAGTGTTTGGTTGTCCAAAGAAGATGGAATCTCATTTGGTAGGAATGTAAATATTCCATCATTTGATGAAATCGCTAATCCTGAATTTCATTCATTCCATCACTTGAATTTTCATAAAATTAAAAATATTCCGTCAAATTTCATTCCTTCAAATTCTAATTCTTTTAAAAGATTTTTTTTTCTTTTCCAAAACATTTTGTGAACCAAACGCACTCTTACCGTGTACATTATCCTTGAAGGTTATAGTGCATGTAAACGTCACATGAAATTTGGATTAATCCCTAAAACAAGGTATTCTAGGACAGGTTTGGGACCTATAATATAATTTATATACTAATCTCTTAAATACATACTTTACAATAAGACTAGTTTTTGAAAAGACAAATTACATGGGACGAGTTTCGAGATGAGTCTAACACAATAATATTCACTCATCCAGAACGAACGAGGGACGAGAGTGGCACAAGACAATAGTGATACTCTTAGACCGCTAGGAGCAAGGCGTGCGTCTCCCAAAAAGCACTCGAGAACGCCTGGGAACGCCGTGAACACTGCTCCAAGCGGCGTTCTTGGCAAAAAAATCGAATACCCCGTCTCCAAAGGAATGCGATGAATTTGCCTATGGAACAGAGCCAACGGCTCCTTTTTGGACCCCACTCCAACGGAATTGTTGACCAGATTTGATTTTTTTTTTCTTTTCTACCTTTACTTTCTCTATATATATACACTATATCTTTACTATATCTTCTATATAACTTATAAAACTCACACACAACATACAACATATATACTAAAATTCACATAACCATATTATCATCTGCAACACTATATTGTCGTCTTCGTCATCGTCGTCCTCTTTTGATTCTTTCGATTCCGACGATTACGATGATGCCGTTGAAAGTGCCGTTGTTGGCGCCATTACTTTGGCAATGAGGGTTGCGCAAGAGGAGGAAGAGGAAGAAGAAGAGAGGTCGCGTTTTAGAAGAAGGGTGGTTCTTGTACGTCGTCGCGCAGAGGCACAAGAAAACTTGATGCGAGACTACTTCGCGGATCAACCGACTTACACCACGAGACAATTTAGACGGCGGTTTAGAATGCATAAGGGTTTGTTTTTAAAGATTGTTGGCGACATGGAACAGAAGTATAGATATTTCAACAAAGGGTGAACGCCGCGGGAAAGCTTGGTTTTACCGCACTTCAAAAGTGTACAGCCGCAATTCGACAACTAGCGTACGGCGTGACGAGCGATTTGTTTGACGAGTATTTGCAAATGGCGGAGAGGACCTCACGGGAGGCGCTTGGCCATTTTTGTAGTGGTACATTTTATACACATGTATATATTATTAGTTTACGTTTTATATATATGTATATATTATTAGTTTACATTTTATATATATGTTATATATTATTAGTTTACGTTTTATATGTATGTTATATATTATTAGTTTACGTTTTATATATATGTTATATATTATTAGTTTACGTTTTATATATATGTATATATTATTAGTTTACATTTTATATATATGTTATATATTATTAGTTTACGTTTTATATATATGTTATATATTATTAGTTTACGTTTTATATATATGTTATATATTATTAGTTTACGTTTTATATATATGTTATATATTATTAGTTTATATTTTATATATATGTTATATATTATTAGGTGTAGTTCGATTGTATGGTCGTGCATACCTACGTAGATCAACATGGACTGATCTTCAGCGTATATATGATGTGCATGAAAGAGTTCATGGTTTTCCAGGTATGATTGGTAGTATTGACTGTATGCATTGGCCATGGGAGATGTGTCCCAAGGCGTGGAGAGGCACCCACACACGGGGTGACATAGGTAGACCTTCGTTGATTTTTCAAGCGGTTGCATCGTATGATCTATAGATTTGGAATGCTTTCTTTGGGCCACAAGGGTCTTATAATGACATCAACGTATTCGAGTCATCTCCTGTGCTTGAAGATCTTATATCCGGTTTGGCGTCCTCAGATATATGTTTATTTACTAATAAGTTTAATTTATATATGCTTATTTACTAATAAGTTGAACTTATATATGTTTATTTACTAATAAGTTGAATTTATATAGTTATTTACTAATAACTCTATTTTGTAGCTTCCTTTTATGCAAATGGTAACTTCTACGAGAGAGGGTACTACCTAGGCGACGGGATATACCCCGAGTATGCTACATTCGTCAAGACTTTTACCGATCCAATTGATGAAAAGAGAAAGCTTTTTAAGAAAAAGCAAGAGTCAGCACGTAAGGGTATAGAAAGGGCTTTTGGTGTGTTGAAAAAAAGATGGAAGGTCCTTAATCATCCAGCTCAGTATTGGGACAAGGCACTCATGCAAGACGTGATTTATGCTTGTATCATCTTGCATAACATGATATTAGAGGACGAGGACAAGGCCATATGTCAAGACTACAATCCAGATGAACCTTCTCTAGTGTCGGACTATTGGGAACAAATGACTCCACTCGAACAACGAATTCAAAACCGCCATGCTATTAAAAGCCGAGAAACACACAATATGCTTACGGCAGACTTGGTTGATCATCTTTGGTCGACCCAAGCACATGACTTTGATCCCGATAACGTGGTCCTCCCGGATCTCAACGAGTATGTTAGTTTGGACGATGAGTAGCTTGTTTGTCTTTTTCTTCTTTTTTTTTAAATAATGTCGTAGTATGTCATTTTTAGGAACTTAAGTTATTATGTTTGTATTAATTAAAAACTTTATTTATGTATTATTTTTTTTATTAAGTTGTATGCAAGTCAAACTAGAAAAACAAAAAATAAAATCAAAAAGTTGGTAAAAAAAATGAAAGTCAAACTAGAAAAAAAAAAAAATCAAGAACCCCTACCTTAGAGAACCCCTTGCTCCAAGGGAACTCCTCCTTTTTAGTCTCATCCTACATGGCATAAAAAGTGTAAGATACGGGGCGCTTGAGAACCCGTTGCTCCTGTCTTATGTGTCACTTCAAGAAATCTCAGAAAAAAATACTCGTACATAGTGTCTGTTATTTGATCAAAGTATATTTTACAGTAACATTTTACAACGAAAATAGTTATCAAGTTACTCGTACAATTAAAAAAAAAATACAAGTACAATTGCTGAAAATTTTAAATCCAAAGTATGTTTATTTATCAGTAACATTAAAGAGTGGATATATAACTTTGACGGTAAATACTATCGTTTATATTTTATAACAATTGCTATAAATTATATTAATAAATTGAGTTTTAAATATATACTTTTCATTAATATAAATTTCATCAACTAACATATAACACAACAACAAAGATATTTACGGTCAAATCTTAAAAAAAACAAAATAAGATATTTAAAATGGTATGGAGGGAGTGTTGGTTAGTGTATTAAACTCAATTTTAATTACAAGTTCAACTGTAAAGTTTATTTGTTATATTAAATTCAATCTCAAACTACCAAATAATTTCGTATTAAATTCAATTCAAGGTACCAAATTCAATTATTAAAGGAAAATATTTCTCCGAAGCTATAATTAATGGTCATTGTACTTTTTTTAGTATAAAAGCGTACTTCATTATTTTTAAAGAAATGATATATTTACAACAATGATAATAAATACAATTTTTATCCATACTAATTACGTACTATGAAATTGTCATTAACAAAATCTAAGTAAATATTGGTATACTATATTATACATATTGGTTATATTGAAGGCAAAAGTTAATATTTAAACCTGTAAAACATACATAAAATATATAAATATTTTTTAACAGTCAATCGATAATGATGTTAAAAAACACCTCAGTATATAAGAGTCAGACTCTGGCAATTTCTCTCCCCGGTTCAAAAGATGTGCAAAAATTATTTGGGCAGACATTTCAAAACAAAATCAAAAATATATCAACTAGTTGTACCAACATCATTTGTATGAATATCTTATATAATTTGATTTTTAATTCTACATGTAAATGTAAATTTAGCTACAAGTTTAAGTCTATCCATTTGTTAAGTACTTTTTAATATTATTATTTTCCCTACATATATCTTTTTTAAATTAAACTAGCACGGTACCCGCGCTATGCGGCGGTGGTCGTGACGGCGACGGTGTGATGGTTGGACGACTGTTGGTGGTGGAGCGGCGGTGAGTTGTGTATATAATTAATGTAAAAGGTTAATGGACATATTTTAAATGATAAAGGACTGACAGTGTAATTTAATCATTGATGTTAAGAGGATAGTGTATATGAAAGTATTTTAAGGGGTGTTAAGTGAAAATATTACATATTTTCAACATTACCAAAAATAAAAAGGGCTATTCTTTTTATAATATAATATAGATACCTTTACAATATATTTTTTTAACATTGAATTTAATCTTAACTACCATATTTTTTGTTATACTAAATTCAATCCAAACTGCAAAATTTATCTATCAAATTCAATTATTGAAGGTAAAAGTAAATATAACTTTACTATTTTTTTTATTGAACAGCAAAGATAACTTTATTAATTATTATCCTTTAAAATTTCACTCAGACATAAATAAGTTATGTTACCTTTTATATATTATGATATAAAGTGTATACACGTTAATGACAACTCATATAGTTGCCAATGTCATTAACAAAGCCGAAATGAATATTGGTGTATTGAATGATGCCTGTGGTTTTGTTGAATGCGTAAAGAACATGATTTTATATGACACAGTTTTAGATACAAACAACATATGAACAATACTGCATAATCATGATATCTAAATCAGGTCATAATGTTTTGAATTTCATAGTTTACATATTTTTGAACCGCAAATTTTGAATATATTTCAATTAAAATCTATCTCTGTTTTAATGTCTCTCTTTTTTTTAATCGTCAATACATTTAGCAGAAAAACCAATATTGATTTCCTAATGATGATTATTGATATGAGGTGTATATAATCATGTTTCTTTTTCTACATCAAACTATCAAACATACATATAACAAAATCTAAGATAGACTTTCCTTTGGTTTGCATTACAATAATTCCTATATAAAAATGTTTTGCATCACAAGTTGAGATACACGTTAGATGAAGATAGTAGTTTGAAAGATGAATGAATCTAAAGTAGAATACCTAAAACCGAGAATAAAAATAATTAATGATAAATGAGTTAAATTTAATTGAAAAAATAATGTGAATTAGAGTAAATAAAAAAAGGAAAGTAAGTAGAAGCGGTCATTGCAGACAAAATAAAATAAGGTTGTTCTGAAAAGCCACTCTACTCCCCTCCTCTTTTGTTATTTGCCACTTTTAGCCGCTTTTGTTAAAGCTTCTTCCTTTTTCCACATATGTACCACCTATTCAACAGCCAAACACACTGTACTTGTATCATTAGCAGTTCACAATTGCATACTCTACTGAAAGTTTGAACCACCAATATAGCAGCTATTAAAAACATGTGTTGGAGCTTTTGAGTTTTGACAGTATAATAAGTTCCTTTAAAGTGCTCCATTTATGGAATGACCAAACCATATACAATTGAAATTGAAACTATTTAGCAATGAACACATTGTGGGGACCATGAGTACAAATTACGAGTAGATACTTCCTTACTTCCTTGTGTATGTTTTTTCTGAAATGTGAATTTTGCTTAATATTTTGTGTCATTATTTGACAAAAGGAAATTTAGCGTTGTTTTTTTAACTAGGTCCGCGTTAGAGAACTCTCTCGAAGTAAAATTGTCTATTTTAAATACCCAATGGGGGGAAACCCCCTACTAATCCGCCTGAAGACACAACAATTAATTGGCGTAAACTCTGTCCCTTCAGACTTGAACCCCGATCGCTCATAGAGGTTCATTGTTGTAACTTTATTCGATCCGTAACAATCATATTGTTTTTAATGTAACTTGACCCAACTCTTAAAATCAACTTGTGACTTGTAAATGTCTAATATAACTATTGTAAGTTAAGTTGTGAGAGCATAGTATGTGGGTATGTGATGGAACAATGACATGGCATCCGGTACCGGTTATCCCTCCATATCTCACTATCCGGCACCGTTTTTAACTTCGGCGTTCTTTGTTTATTTGCCGAACACCGTCATCTTGGTGTATTTTGTTCTTTAATGAATATGTGGGCCAAGGTATTATTTAATGTAGTATTCATTATTAAGATAATATATATATATATATATATCCATTTCCTTACAAAGGAAAAACAAAATAGTCGGATAACATGTATTATATTTACATATATTTTCCATAGTTTATATATCAGAGAAAATATCTTTGTTGAGTTGAGATTGTTTAGTTTTGATCTTGTTTGGTTTGTTTGGGAGTAGAAGAACTCAAGATTCAAGAAAGAGAGGAAAAAGAAAGTATGTAGTTGTAGATCTTATCTTCTTTTTAGTGTTTTTTATGAAGGATTCTATAGTCAAAGTAGTGAAGGTAGAAGGAAAAACGGATGGTCCATTTTTACTTTTGTTTATATATAAGTAAGTAAGTAAGTAACTGCTCAGTGCCGCCTTCCGCGGGTTTTGAGCTCCAATACCTCGACGGTGTATGAGGGAGGTTAAGATGTAGGCAGACCTTACCTCTACCTAAGTAGAGAGGTTGCTTCCAGTTTCTACCTAAATGGTAGAAAAGGCCCTCCAACCTTTGCATGGGATGAGGATTGAACCCATGATTTCTGTCTCCAGAGGCAATGGTGTTTACCACTGATCCAACCATGCTGCTTTACTTTTGTTTATATATGTATCATTATATTTGTGTTCTCAAATAAAATGTAATTTAAAAAGTTTAATATAAAAGAGAAAAGTAGTGTTCTGCGTTGTTTTGCATTCATAACGGCTAAAAACTAATGAAATAATGAAAACTGATGTGGCAGTGAGGTGGCGTTCTGGATAATTCTTGGTCTTGAACCATACCAGATACTCTGATGGGTAAAAAGGTTGTCATTATTAATATTAAACATGATTAAAATAATGTAGTATGTTTTACTTCTTAAATGACACTCACTAATGTATCGTAAATTCCTCATCTTGGGTGAAAATTAAAAAACATCTTTAAGAAAAAGTAGTGATTGGTAAAAAAATTTAAAAAATGAGCATCAATATATCAACTTGATTTACATTTGACAGGTTGGACTAAATAAGTATCCTCATCTCTTTGTAGCCATGTGATTCTGCCACTGCCCTACTGGCAAAATGGTCAAAAACAACATAGTCTCCAAAAGGAGCATATTTACATGTGAGGTTAATTTAATACAATTTGGCAATACTTAAATATATAATTATTAAAAACATTTTTTTTATTTTCTGTAACTTCCAAACATTAAATTTGACATATAATCTCTTTAACCTTTTCTTACAAAGAATTTCATATCTAATCAAGATAACAGGACTAAGGTAAATATAACTATATTATAGTTTATATATTTTTTATGTATATAATTAGCATTATATTTACTCTTAAGCTCAGTATCAATACTAGGCAATAGGTAAGAATTAAATGATTTTGAATGAATGCAAAACTTAAATCCTAGATTGGAACTTTAATCAGATTGAATGTGCATGTGACGTGAAGATTAATAACAATGATTCTATTTTCAAGTTGGTCTAATATAAATTTCAAGTTGGTATAATTAGTTCGACAGTTACATGATTTATATTATATAGCAACTTCCAGACACAATCAAGTAAATATCTTCAATAGAACTAAATATTGGGAAAGTAAATTCAGTTATTTATGTAGATATAAAGAAAGATACGATATATATATATAAATCTTAGATGTCGTTTATTTTATACCTTGAGCTGGAGTAATTTGTGTGGGCTTTGAGAGAATAGCAGGAACAGTAGAGACTGGGCCAGCAGATGTTGGGGCACAAAAGATCTGGGCTGGTAAGCCCATTGCTTGAGATTGATGATGGTATTGATACATAGGGTACATGGGCATCAATGTATGTGCCCCAACTGTTGCTTGACCAGGATACACATGTGAGTAGTGCCCTCCAGTCACATATGCCCCGCCAGTGTATCCTAATTTCTGTAAATTAAAAAGGGGGAAAAAAATGTATGTTAGATGACAACTTGACAAGTAACTAAAATCTATGATTTTCATTTTCTACTATTCTATATCTTTACTTGATAGATATAAAATATTGTCCATGTTTTATTAAAAATATATATCAATAGTTAAGATACGCAATATATTCATATAATTTATGCTTTATTTAATTTTTTAATTTATGTAGTCAATTCTTTTTTACGCATATATGTAATTAACTCATTTAGTATATTAACAAATTTAATTTATATATCCAAAAATTTAATTATAAACATCTTAGATAACTATTATTAAAAACATATAAGCTTTCTCATAATTTAAAATAACATAACATACAATATAAAACACTCAACATAACTGTTTTTCAACGTTTAGTGTTTGACATTGCCAAACACCTACTACTTGACAACTCCTATGCTATACATCAAATCCAACTTTAGTTATACCTATAAATGTAAGTTATTTACGTTATGCTCTAAAAAGTTAACCAAATTATGTATCATATATATAGAACCTAAATTGACTAATTATGACAACTATTTTAACTGAAATATATGTTATGTTATTTAGCTCAACAAAGTAAATTTAATGCCAATTATGTGAAACATGTGCACTACGTATTCATGAAAATGAAATAAATTGAAATGAGTTCACAAATAAAGTGAATCCACTCACATGATTGTAGCTGACATCGGTTGTAGCAACGTATGTTGCCGGAGCATAACCGTAGTATGGCACGGTGTTCTGGTGCGGGTGATGGTGATGGAACGGTGACGCCGGTGTAGGCGTTGGTGGATAATACCACTGCACGTGATTAGGAGGTGGTGTGATCACTCCCGCAGATCTCGGTCCCACTACCACATTTGGCCCTACAATTTACATCAAATCCAAAAATTGAGAAACATAAAAAAAGAAAGAAAAAAAAAACACGACAATTTCAAGACACACGTAACATTTTATACGTATGTTTTTTTGTGATATAAATTTTGAAGACATATATTGAAAGTGATAATAAACCTAAGGATTGTAAAAAAAAAAATAGTACTTTATATATACTTCAAAACCACCATCTAAATTTTCGCATAACAAACGAGTTTTAAATTTTAATACACCCCAACCCGTTGTATATATATATACGGTCACTTTTACTGCACATACCAGTTTGCTGGGGTGGCATTGGTGGTGGTGTAGGCGGGACAACTGCTAAGGTTCGCTGGCGGCGTGCACCAAGTGAAGCAAGATTACAGTTGGCCCGTCGGCCGTTGATCACGGGTGTTGGATCCTCGCATGCCTTCTTTGCCGATTCGGGTTCCTTAAACGTAACCTAATTGTATATGATCGATGTAATTAAAACATATATAAATTAGATTAATTAATAATGTAGTAATTACGTGAAGGAATATAGATAAAGTACGAGTAATTAATTAAGATGAGATGATGAAACATACAAATCCATAGCCTTTGGAACGACCGGTTAGTTTGTCAGAGATAATAACGGCTTCGAGAATATCGCCGTATTTTTCGAAATGATCTCGCATGGCTTCTTTAGGTGTCTCCCACGCTAATCCGCCAACGAAGACTTTGGTCAACGTAGTGTCACCAAATGGTCCTACTACTACTGACCCACCACCACCGTTGTTGCCGCTGATCAACATTGTCATTTCCTTTCAAACTTTATTCTTCTTCTTGCTTAATTAGCTTGTTAGTTGTTTAATTTTCGATATAAAACCAAGACGTTTTATTGTATCTGATGATTTGATTTGATATGATACGATGATAAAGAAGAAAGAATAGTTATTACTATTACTATGAGATTATGGAAGGAATTAAGGGGAAGAGATCGATCGATCGATCGATCAATCAAGGGAGTGAAATGAAAGATAATAAATAAAATCATCCATCTATATCTATATATATTAAAGGGATGGGACTGGAATTTGATTAATGCGGGATAGAGAGAAGGACAGCTAGACAAAGACGGCGTTAAGCTTGAGATATTCATTCAGAAAAACCAACGTTTTTCTTTTATTTATTAATTATTTCTCTTATTTATTTGATAAATAGCATGATTAGATGAAAGTGATTACTATCTTTTGTTTTTTAAGTGTACATTTTATGTTTTTGAAACATGTTATAGAATGCCAAGCATAAAATAAAATAAACTCTTTAAGAGCTTTTAATATGAAGGGATTTCTAACTAGAATATTAACGGCAAATTTAAAATGGCTTTACATAAAATTAAATGGAATTATAAAATATTAAAACAAATATGCATATCAGTAGGGGTGATTATGGGCTCAGCCCGACCCAACCTCAACCCGGACCGCCCCGTGACCCGAAAAGTACAAAATATGTGGACCGAGGGCCGGCCCATGTTTCATTGGGTCGGTCCGGTCCGGGTTAGCACGCGGACTCTGGTTTTTGCTGGCCAA